>NW_027095159.1:0-31895 GCF_029207755.1 Chamaea fasciata | reverse complement strand
GCCCCGCCTGCCCTCGGGGCTGCTGCCGCCCTCTGGCAGCCGTGCCCTGGGGCGGCAGCAGGCGGCAAGGGCCCGGGCTGAGCCCTGCCGGGGCAGGAGGCCGTGTGGCCACAGGGCTGGCAGCGGCGCTGGCAGGGAGCCGTGCCGCTGGGGCCGTGACACGCTCTGTGTTCACAGGCATGGCCGTGCGGTTGATGAGGATGTAGCAGGGAGAGCTCCAGCTCATCGCCAGGGGTGAGTGAGGGCAGCGGGTTGTCAGCGGCTCTGTCTGGCGGGGGAAGCTGCGCTGCCTGGGCCGAGAGCTGCAGTCCCCGGCTGTGGAGGGCTTTGCTCCTTGTGTGGACGAGGGCTGGAGAGGGCACAACACACAGAGATTTCAGGGGCACGTGGGGGATTCGTGGCAAGCACCTTCTGGCTGATCCCAATGTCTCCTGCTTCCTTCTGGGTGGGATGGCCCTGGCAGGAAGATCTCCTAGGGTTCCCACAGATCCCGGCTCTGACCATGGCTCTGTTCTTCTCTCTTCCAGCCCTTCAAACCCAGAGGCATGACAGCAGCCCGTCATGCTCTAACCTGCAAAATGAAGCCCGGTTTCCCCAAAAAGCTCAACAACTGGGGACGTCTTCTGAAACCAGTGAACCAGTGTCCCAAGAACACACCGGGAGACACTGAAGAGGACACCATCTCTCAGTGCTGCTGGAGCTCCACGCACAGCTGAGGCTGAGCACAATTCCCATGGCTTCAGACCTTTCCCTGTTTGTAGTTAGCTCCCTCCCTCCAGCCCTCAGACCCTGCCCATGCCCTTTTTTTTCCTCCACTCTCCAACCCTTTTGACAGCTCTTTCCATCCCAGCCCTCAAACCCTGCCCATCCCCCCTTATTCCCTCCCAGCTCATCCCTTTCCTTCGACTTTCATTAATAAACACTTTGGCTTCTTCACTTCACCTGCATCTCTGTGGAGCTGAACCGGCGTAAAAACCTGAGCCCTGGCACACACAGGCCCCTTCTGCCGTCCTCTTCCGCGCCGTCTTTTGTGCAGAGACACAGAGGAGCGAGGCCGCGTCAGGCTGGAAAGGTGCCTGTGCTGAAGGTCCAGTTCCACAACACTGTGGAGTTTAAGGTCCAACTGAGCAGCCTGAAGCTCCTGGATTTAGGAAGAGCCAACCTGAGTATGCTCTGAACCCAGCTGTGAGGGATTCCATGGCAAGCATCTACAGAGGGCAAAGGAGCTTGGAATGCTGAAAGCTTTCAAGAATAGCTTCCTGAAAGCACAGCAGTGCTCCATGCTTGCACAGGGTCAGGGAGAGGGCAGAAGCAGAGACCATCAGGCCTTAACAGGGAGCTTTGGGTGTGCCTTAGGGCAAGGGAAGCAGCAGCAGCACGGTGGCCGAGACTCGGACGCGTGACCGAGCCAATGACCCGAGCGCCATCAGGCAGTGCCGGGATCCTGGCTGCGGTTCTGGTCCCCAGAGCTGAGGAATCGCAGCCCCTGCCTCAGAGCCTGTCAGAAAGCCAAGCAAGTGAGAGCAGAGGGAGGGCAGCCTTCCAGTCTCTCCTGGGCATGGCCACAAAGCAGCCCCTGCTTCTCCTTCCTCCGCCTGTGTTTGGGGTGTGCTGATGGCAGCGCCAGCCAGGCTGTGCTCTGTGTTCCAAAGGCTGTGGAGAGCGGGCATGAAAAGTGCTGTGTGCACAGTGGAGAGTCCTGGAAGGTGCTGGCAGGAGCGTCCTGCGGGAACAGGGCTCTGGTCTCTGGCCGAGAAGAGCCTGGTTTTGCTGCTGTGAGTGCAGGCAGGCGTCGAGGCAGGTGAAGAGGCAGCGGGCAGCTTGTGTTTGTAGAGGGCCTGGGGCTGCATGTGCGAACCTCCACCTGGAATCACACTGGGGGAAATCCCAGCTAGAGCTGGAGCGCCTGTCCAGAAAGGACCAGAAGGAATTCAGCCTTGCCAGGGTTTCTTAAGAGTGTGTTGGTGTTCCCCAGGAAAGGTACACATTTGGGGAAACGCCTCTGGGGGAAGGGGGCTTGCTGCGGAAGGAAAGTGCTTTCCTAGGAGCTCCCGGTGCTGTCGGAGCAACTGTCCCCCTTTGGCTCTCTGTGGTCCTTTCAGTCCTTGAGGCCTGTTGCACTTGGCAGATGGACAAGGGAAGGGAGAAGGCTGTGAAGAGCGGGTTTGGAATCCACCTGGACCTGCGGAGACCAAGGCCAACACCTGCAGCAGGGTGTGTTCCCCCCCTTTGGACACAGGTGTGAGCAGGAGCATCACTGTCCAGATGCCAGCCCCAAAGCTGTCGTTGAGAGCTGTGAATTCAAAGGCCTTCACGCACACACCTCTCACATCTTACCTGTCTGCTGTGTTTCAACTCTTGGCAATATGCATTTGCCTCTTGTTTGCTGGAAGCTGCTGCGGCCCAGAGGGTCCGCACCGAGCTGGGCTGTGTGGGCCAGGCGGCACGGAGAGTCTTGGCTGATCTTGGGGTGTCCGTGGCCTCAGAAAAGGCTTGGAAGGTTTGCCTCCCAAGGCGCCATGCTCACTGGCTCTCCCTGTGCAGCTTGGAGAGAACAAGGCAGGCATTGCTGGCAGCTGGGCATTAGCAGGCCTTCAAATGGGGGCGTGTTGTGGAGCAGGCCCAGCTGAGACACCCTGAGAGGAGCCCAGCGCTCCTTGCCCCTCTCCGCACACACGTGAGCCTTGTCTGCTGTCGGGATGACCCCGGCTGTGTCAGGGGGTGCTGCTACGTGGACACGAGACAGCCGGTCCTGTCCTGCTGGGTGCCAGCAGTGCATCGCAGCAGTCCTGCATTCCCGTCAGGATGCCGGCCAAGAGAGGTTCTGGAAGCTGATTTGAAGCTTGCGCGGGTGCCTACAGGTCAAGGCCAAGGGCGTTCTCTCAGGATAGAGCAGTCCTGAGAGGTCTCTAGAATTCAAAGAAATCAGCAGACAAATGCATTGTCCACCAAAAGCTCTTTGATTGGCAGGAGGTTAGGGCTCTGCTCCCCACCACAAGGCTTCTTTGCCACGTCCAGATTTCAGTGGCTTTCTGTAGGAATTCTATCAAAAATACCTTCCGTCTTTAGACTGCTGAGGTGATTCCATAGGCAGGGGCTTAGAAAGAAGCACATTGCGCCAGAATCCTAGACTTGAAGCTAATGTCCACCTGCTGGCCAGGAGGAGTCTCAACGCACCAAAGCAGCTCATCTTCCTCACCCCTTCCCTGCACAGGGCTGATTCTGTAGCCGCCCTTAGGTCTTCCCCAAGGCTATGGCTAAAGCTTTTTGTCAAGTCACTCTCTTGCCAAGTTAGGCTTCCAGGTTTTTCTTATGTTAACTGGTGCTAAGTACTTCTGGATATCTGTGCTAAGTACTCTTTCCTTCTGTCAATTGCCTGTGCTTCCTTACATCAAACAAAGGCCTTGTTTCATTCCTAAATGTGCCTGATGCTGGCCCAAGTTTTTGGCACTGCTTGCTTTCCTGTGGCATGCTCTACCTCCCCTGAGAGTAAAGAGGGAGCTGGAGAAGGAGCTTGCCAGGCTGCTCTCCATCCTTTACCAGCAGTCCTGCTTAAGCGGACAAGTCCGAGCTGAGCACAAATGGAACAGCCGAGCACGGGAAGAGTGGGTGGGAAGGATGATCCAGGAACCGTAGGCCTGGCAGCCTGAGCTTGCTGCCGGGGAAGGCCTTGGAGCACATCCTCCTGAGTGCCATCCCACGGCACGTGCAGGGAACCAAGGGGTGAGAAAGCTCTGCGGAGGGATGGGGACAGCTGCGGGTCTTGGCAGGGCGTTGAGCTGGGGTTAGTGTTGCTGGGCGTGTTGGGGAAGGAGTCGTCTGGAAGAGGAGAGGTCTAGGCTGGAACTGGAGTCACTTTGAAGGCACCACCTGTGGTATGGCACAGCTTTGGTTATGGAGGACAGAAGGAATAGCTGGGACTTTTTCTCTTAGTCATCCTGCTTCTCCTGCAGAGAAGAGGAGGGGAGAGCTGTGCTTTCTTGGCCACTTAGATATCTGTAGCAGGGGCAGGATTAGGCCTTTTGCAATCTACTCCTTTGTTTGGGCTGCTTTTGTAACACTGAGTGGACTTTCATTCGTGAAGAGCTTTTATTCCTTAAGAGAATTAGGCTCTTAACATGCCTTCCTAGAAAAATGTTTGAAACCAAAGCAAGGCCTTTATTTTGCCTCTGTGTGGTCTTCTGCTTTGTAAAGTGACATTCAGTGGATGACCTTAAGGCAAATGTGTTGCTGCTTTGAGGTGGGAAGGAAACTTCCAAATCTATCAGGTTCTCAGGCCATTGCTATGAATTTAGGAAGTTTGCAACTTTTTGGAACTACTTGAGTTGAGTAATGGGAAGAAAAGCTTTCCTGAATTGAAGATTCTTAAATGCCAGATCCTTCTCTGCCTTTGCTGCCAGGGTGATTTTGTGCTTCAGGAAATGGCTCCAAGTAGAAAACAATTTCAGCATGGAGTAACAGCTTCTGACAGAGCGCAACAGTTGCCAGCACTTGCTCCAGGTGCTCCTGCCCACATGCCCTGTAGGAAGGAGCACGGCCCCCAGCGCACGTTGGGTTTGGCTGCCCTGTGGCAGAGAAGCGCCCCGGGGCACAGGTCTCTGGGGCAGGAGATGACACCAGCACTGCCAGGGCTCGGGGGGCAGCAGCTCTGCTTGGGCGGGGGCTCCGTCACACCTGCCGGTTTCAGCGCTCCCCTGGCCCCAGGGCTCAGAGCAGCATCCGTGCCCTGGCCCACACGTTCCTCGTCTGCGTCACACCCGCGGGTTTAGGACGGCCAGCGGATGGGGTCGTGTCCCAGGGAGGCCGTGCCAGCTTCTGTGCAAGGCCCCGTGGCCTTCCCGCTGCGGCCGCGTCGGCAGCCCTGGGGGCTCCTTCTGCTGCCCTGGGCCCGCAGAGCCGGGCAGCGTTTGCCCACGGTTTGAGCCGCTCCGAAAGATGCTGTCTCAGGGCTGTCTTCGACACTTGGGGTGAGGGATTCCTTCCAACCTGGGCCACCTTGGCTGGGCTGGGGGTGGCCCCAGGGCAGGTGGCAGTGTGTGCATTGGCCCTTTGTGACACGGTGCAGCAGCGGGGTCACCATGGCATGGAACGGGACAGGGTGTCAAAGGACCCTTTGTGACCCGTGGTGACATAGGTGCTGGCGGTGACTCAGCCAGGCCACAGTGCTCGGAGCAGGCGACGGGACAGGACGGGATAGAGCGGTGTCGTGAGGAGCCCCCCCAAGGCACACTCATTCCTGTCTGATCCGGAGCTTTTCCGAGGCGGTATTCCTAGAGGTGACCTCGAGGCCAGACCACAGGACTTGGTGACCTGTGGCCTACCCGAGGCTTCTCTTTTGCACGTACCATCGAGGACTTGTTGACTCAGAGCTCTTCTGAGCCATCTCTCTAGAAGGCGCCCTCAACACCACACTCTGGCATGGCGGGCAGATTTCTTGGCCTCTTCAAAGTCTTCAGGGGGGAAAGAAAGCAAGCCCGTGGAGCACAACGGCCTGAAGAGCCAGAGCAGCTCCAGCCAGTGCAGGACGGTGAGTGGCAGAACTGGGCCACAGGGCTGATAGCTGCAGCCAGCTTGGCTCCGTCCTCTCCCACCTGTTGTGGACATGCCCAAGGACAGGACGGAAGAGGGGCTGGGGCTGAACCTGGCAGGACCCATGTTCCATCCCCTGGGGCATCCCGGGGCACTCCCAGCCCGGGGAGGACAGGGCTGGGCTGTGTTCTCCGGCCTCTCCCACAGCCCCTCAGCACTGCCTGCTCTCGCTCTTTGCCAGATGCAGCCACGGACGGCACACAAGAGCACAGGCCTGCCAGTGGCCGCTTCCGCAGGACACTGAAGGTACCTGCAGCCCTCCCCACCTGGGCTGGGCCTGCTGTCACTGCTCGGCCGAGCACCGTGCTTGGAGCGCTCCACGGAACATCCCTGGCTTTGTTCCCCTGCAGATGTTCCCGAAATTCCTGCGCATTCGGCGTAGGAACACCAGCAGCACTGCAACTGCAGGTACAGCCAAGCTAAACTCCAGGCTGACCAGCTGCCAGGAAGAGCCTGATGTCAGCACAAATTTGACTGCACGCTCAGAAAATTTTGTCACTGCAGTGAATGATCTCCGGGCGAAGGCTGTCGTCATGGAAATGACCGAGGGCACGACCATCACAGACACTGCCACCAGAATGACTCAAGGCCTCCCAAATACTGACAGCACCCCCACTCCCACCATGACTCATGCTCCCACCGTGGATTTTTTCGAGGAGCGTTCTGTTTCTCCTCAGCAGCGGGTAAGCAGCCTGGGGCCAGGGCTGGAGGCCTCCCAGGATTGTGTGTCCCCTCCAGCCACTGGGTCCTCTCAGCCTCTGAAGCCATTAGAGTACTGTGGGAAGGGAAGCTGGAGAAGTTGCTCCCTTAGACAGTGCTCCAAGTCTTCCCCATGCCTCCTCCAGGTACCAGCCATTGTTAGGAATGTTCACCAGAGACTAGCATCCCATGTCACTGTGGATGCCGGGATGCAAACTGACATTGTGAGGCTGGCTGACGAACACCCAGCGGACGTGGTGCTGACCCTCCTGCGCTGTGCCCCAACATGTGACAGGTATGGGCTCACCTGCCTTGAGAGCTCAGGGCTCACCGGCCTTTAGGGCCATGGCCCTGCACGGCCTGTGCAATGGGCTCTGCCAGACAGGCAGACAGGTCCAGGACCCTCAGGCCCCTCTGTTTCCTGAGCCTGCTGCCATGCTCCCTCCCTGCCCTTCAGGGCACCGGGGCTCTGTCCCCTGGCCCCCAGACCCGCACAGGGCATGGTAGTGTGGCTGAGATGTCCCTCTGACAAAGAGCTCTGATCCCACAGAGCTGCTGCCATGATGTGGAGAACCATAGGCTCATCGAGTTCCACGGTGGAGAAGGTGCTGCCAACACTCCTCAGTGTGATGGAGGACTGGCCTCTGTCTCGCATGTTCACCTCTGATGGGGACAACGAGGACGTCTTTGCTCTGGCTGTGAGTTCCTGGGCATTTGCTCACCCCCAGGTCGCCTCTCCAGCAGCTCTCCATCCTCTCCCTGCCTCAGGCCCTGGGCTGAAACCTGGGCCAAGGGCAGGCTCAGGGGGCACCAGGCCTGCTGCTCCCCCTGCGTCTCCCCTGGGGCCCTGCCACATGGACACCTCAGCACTGAGCGCTCTCCTCGGCAACTTCTTTTGCAGGCAACTCTGGTGGTGTGGGTGATTGTCCAGGTGCCTGAGTGCCACGAGGCACTGATCCTTTATTCCTCCCGCCTCTTTGTGGCTCTGCTTTTCCATGTTGTCATCACCACGCAGCAGATGCCACCACAGGAAGTCGATCGCTTCTGGAGAGCATGCCGAGAGGAACACCGCCTTCCCAGCGACCCCAACAGGTCTCCGCCCTCCTGTCCTTCCCATGTCCTTGTGGCCAGTCCCAGTGCTCCCAGTGTGACCCGGGCTTTGCTCTGCACACAGGTTTACAGTGCAGGCCATGAAGTCCCTGCTCTGCCGGCTGGAGTGTGACAAGGAGGTGATCGCTGTGGAGTCCTAGCATGGCTGGGACACACTGCCCTGTGCTGACACCCAGCACTATGCTGTGTCTCTGCTGGCCAGGTGAGATCCCCTTCTCCCTGCTGTCCCTGGAATTTGTGCCCTGTGCCCGGGCTGCCCCACACAGTCCCTGTGGTCGTGGGCCAGAGGGCCTCGTCACTTTAGGGATGGCCGAGCAGACTGGAAAAGGCTGGGAGAGGAGGGTGCACAGGAGTGGCCGCCTCCCAAAGCACCCACGTCCCCTGCAGGGATGCTGGGGAAAGACTGCCCCTCTATGAGTCAGTCCTGAGAAAAGTGTGCCCCCCCACCTCAGGCTCTTTGCTCCTTTTTGCCCCTGGCAGGGAGATGCGCCATGTCTCAACCCCTTTGGCTTCCTGCATCGCAATCCATTTGCTCCGGCTGCTCAGCATTGAGAAGCCAGGCTGCGATCTGCCTCTCCTGGCATTCCTTGTGGAGGTGAGCCTGAAGGCCAGCGCGGCCTCGCTGAGCTGCCTCCCAGCTCTCTGCCCTCTCGCAGCCGCATCCCTGGCCCGGGATGGCACCAGGGCCCTGTGCTGCTGCCTGGGGCTGGCCCTGTGCACTTCTGGGCTCCTGCCAGCCGGCCCTGTGCCACTGCCCTCTGCCTTTCAGGTCCTGGAGTGCCTGGACTTTACTAAATGTGGTGGCTGGGTCCTGAGGGTCGTTTCGAGTTACCTGCGGATCGAGTGCAGGCAGATGTGTCGCCTGGCGCTCAGAGGCCTCCTGGTGCTCAGCAAGGATCCCCTGATGGTGAGAAAGGGGCAGCAGCTGAAGCTGCACTGGGGAGAGCAGCCCCATGGGCTGGCTGGGCTTCAGGAGCTGAGGCAGCTGCTCCCAGCTCTCCTGCCTCAGCTGCCCGAGTGCTTTGGGATGGGCCTTTGGTCTCTGGGCCCTGCGGCAGCAGGCTGGGCTTGCAGTGCCAGGGCGCTGTCGCTGGTGCAGCTGCTGACAGCTTCACAGCGCAGCCTTGTGTTCCACACAGGCCAGAAGAATGTGCTGTCTGTCTCGAAGCTTTGTGGATCTGCTGGGTGATGAAGATGGAGTGGTGGTTGCCCTGACCCTGTGCGTGCTTACTAATATGCTGAAGAACGAAGACATCCTGATATCCAGCACCACCGCCCCAAAGCTGGCTGAGGCACTCCTGGCGCTCTTTAACAATGTAAGGTTCGGCAACCCGAGCCACAGGCATTGGGTGCTGCCCAGAAACTTTGTGCTGTCTGCATTTTCAGGCCTTTGCCTAGGTGGGCCTGGAGTAATTGGTGCTTAGGTTTTTTCCTTTCCTCTAGGAAAATAGCTTCATGCAACTGCTCTCCATTGACCTCTTCCGTAAGGTGATGGAGGTGGTAATGGATGAGGGAAAAAAGCCCCTGAAGACAATTGTCAACAAGAGCCTGCAGCTACTTTTAATCTACTGCCGTGATGAGAACCGGCGTGTTGCAAATGTGAGGTTTTGTGCATGCCTGGGAGGGGGCTCAGCCGCCTCCTGCCCTGGTGCCACGCAGGCTGCGTCCTCCTCCAGGCCTTGGCACAGGGATGCGGGTCCTTGTGCCCTGGGCTGTGGTGCCATCTCTGCATCTCTGCTGCTCTTCAGGCCTCTCGGGAAACCCTGCATTGTGCGGCCAAGTTCCTGGAGAGGAGGGATCTCGAGGAGCTACCGACCAAGGAAGATCTGTTGAATATCGATGAGTGTAAGGTAAGGATGGCTTGGAGAAGTGCCAGCCTCAGCCTGGAGAAGATCCGTGGCCGCGGGGCTGGCAGCCGTGGCCCCTGCCCAGCGCTGCACCCAGGGGCTCCGGCCTGCGCCCCACACGCCGCTCCCTTCCCTGGGCCCCGCGGGCTCTTCTCCAGGCTCCTGCGGCCCCGAGCCGGGTGCCCGTGGAGTCCCGGCCCAGCGGGGCTGCGGGGCGGGGCGGCAGCGCCGCTCCCCGGGCAGCAGCCGGCCCTCTGCCCCCTCCAGAGCCCGGCACCAGCGGCTGCTGGCCGCGCCTCAGGGCCGTGCGGGCAGGGGAGGCCGGGGCTGGGCGCGGCCAGAGCCCGGCCCAGGGGCTGAGCCCGCGCCAACCCTTCCCTCCTGTCGCTCTCTCCAGCTGGCAGACGACAGGAGCCGAGCGGCCGAGCACCTGCAGAACCCACAGGAGTCCCTGCGAGAGGCGGCCATGGGGTTCATCGGTGAGCCACGAGCCCGGGGTCCCTCCCCGGCCCGCCGCAGCTCGGCCCCGGCCCCGGCTGCTGCCCCGGCTGCAGCGGCATCCGGGCCCGGCGCCGTGGAGCCCCGCCTGCCCTCGGGGCTGCTGCCGCCCTCTGGCAGCCGTGCCCTGGGGCGGCAGCAGGCGGCAAGGGCCCGGGCTGAGCCCTGCCGGGGCAGGAGGCCGTGTGGCCACAGGGCTGGCAGTGGCGCTGGCAGGGAGCCGTGCCTCTGGGGCTGTGACACACTCTGTCTTCACAGGCATGGCCAGCCGGTAGATGAGGGTGTAGCAGGGAGAGCTCCAGCTCATCGCCAGGGGTGAGTGAGGGCAGCGGGTTGTCAGCGGCTCTGGCGGGGGAAGCTGCACTGCCTGGGCCGAGAGCTGCAGTCCCCAGCTGGGGAGGGCTTTGCTCCTTGTGTGGACGAGGGCTGGAGAGGGCACAACACACAGAGATTTCAGGGGCACGTGGGGGATTCGTGGCAAGCACCTTCTGGCTGATCCCAATGTCTCCTGCTTCCTTCTGGGTGGGATGGCCCTGGCCGGAAGATCTCCTAGGATTCCCACAGATCCCGGCTCTGACCATGGCTCTGTTCTTCTCTCTTCCAGTCCTTCAAACCCAGAGGCAAGACAACAGCCCATCATGCTCTAAGCTGCAAGATGAAGCCCGGTTTCCTCAAAAAGCTCAACAACTGGGGACGTCTTCTGAAACCAGTGAACCAGTGTCCCAAGAACACACCAAAAGACACTGAAGAGGACACCATCTCTCAGTGCTGCTGGAGCTCCACGCACAGCTGAGGCTGAGCACAATTCTCATGGCTTCAGGCCTCTGCCTGTTTGTAGTTAGCTCCCTCCCTCCAGCCCTCAGACCCGGCCCATGCCCTATTTTTCCCTCCACTCTCCACCCCTTTTGACAGCTTCTTCCCTCCCAGCCCTCAAACCCTGCCCATCCCCCCTTATTCCCTCCCAGCTCATCCCTTTGCTTTGCCTTTAATTAATAAACACTTTGGCTTCTTCACTTTACCTGCGTCTCTGTGGACCTGAAGCGGCGTAAAAACCTGAGCCCTGGCACACACAGGCCCCTGCTGCCGTCCTCTTGCGCGCCGTCTTTTGTGCAGAGGCACAGAGGAGCGAGGCCGCGTCAGGCTGGAAAGGTGCCTGTGCTGAAGGTCCAGTTCCACAACACTGTGCAGTTTAAGGTCCAACTGAGCAGCCTGAAGCTCCTGGATTTTGGAAGAGCCAACCTGAGTATGCTCTGAACCCAGCTGTGAGGGATTCCATGGCAAGCATCTACAGAGGGCAAAGGAGCTTGGAATGCTGGAAGCTTTCAAGAATGGCTTCCTGAAAGCATAGCAGTGCTCCATCGCTGCACAGGGTCAGGGAGAGGGCAGAAGCAGAGACCATCAGGCCTTAACAGGGAGCTTTGGGTGTGCCTTAGGGCAAGTGAAGCAGCAGCAGCACGGTGGCCAAGACTCGGATGCGTGACCCAGCCAATGGCCCGAGCGCCGTCAGGCAGTGCTGGGATCCGGGCTGCGGTTCTGGTCCCCAGAGCTGAGGAATCGCAGCCCCTGCCTCAGAGCCTGTCAGAAAGCCAAGCAAGTGAGAGCAGAGGGAGGGCAGCCTTCCAGTCTCTCCTGGGCATGGCCACAAAGCAGCCCCTGCTTCTCCTTCCTCCGCCTGTGTTTGGGGTGTGCTGATGGCAGCGCCAGCCAGGTTGTGCTCTGTGTTCCAAAGGCTGTGGAGAGTGGGCATGAAAAGTGCTGCGTGCACAGCGGAGAGTCCTGGAAGGTGCTGGCAGGAGCGTCCTGCGGGAACAGGGCTCTGGTCTCTGGCCGGGAAGAGCCTGGTTTTGCTGCTGTGAGTGCAGGCAGGCGTCGAGGCAGGTGAAGAGGCGGCGGGCAGCTTGTGTTTGTAGAGGGCCTGGGGCTGCATGTGCGAACCTCCACCTGGAATCACACTGGGGGAAATCCCAGCTAGAGCTGGAGCGCCTGTCCAGAAAGGACCAGAAGAAACTCAGCCTTGCCAGGGTTTCTTAAGAGTGTGTTGGTGTTCCCCAGGAAAGGTACACATTTGGGGAAATGCCTCTGGGGGAAAAGAGCTTGCTGCGGAAGGAAAGCGCTTTCCTAGGAGCTCCCAGTGACGTAAGAGCAGCTGTCCCCCTTTGGCTCTCTGTGGTCCTTTCAGTCCTTGAGGCCCGTTGCACTTGGCAGATGGACAAGGGAAAGGAGAAGGCTGTGAAGAGCAGGTTTGGAATCCACCTGGACCTGCGGAGACCAAGGCCAGCACCTGCAGCAGGGTGTGTTCCCCCCCTTTGGACACAGGTGTGAGCAGGAGCATCTCTGTCCAGATGCCAGCCCCAAAGCTGTCTTTGAGAGCTGTGAATTCAAAGGCCTTCACGCACACACCTCTCACATCTTACCTGTCTGCTGTGTTTCAACTCTTGGCAATATGCATTTGCCTCTTGCTTGCTGGAAGCTGCTGCGGCCCAGAGGGCCAGCACCGAGCTGGGCTGTGTGGGCCAGGCGGCACGGAGAGTCTTGGCTGATCTTGGGGTGTCCGTGGCCTCAGAAAAGGCTTGGAAGGTTTTCCTCCCAAGGCGCCATGCTCACTGGCTCTCCCTGTGCATCTTGGAGAGAACAAGGCAGGCATTTCTGGCAGCTGGGCATTAGCAGGCCTTCAAATGGGGGCGTGTTGTGGAGCAGGCCCAGCTGAGACACCCTGAGAGGAGCCCAGCGCTCCTTGCCCCTCTCTGCAGACACGTGAGCCTTGTCTGCTTTCGGGATGACCCCGGCTGTGTCAGGGGGTGCTGCTACGTGGACACGAGACAGCCGGTCCTGTCCTGCCGGGTCCCAGCAGTGCCTCGCAGCAGTCCTGCATCCCCGTCAGGATACCGGCCAAGAGAGGTCCTGGAAGCTGAGGGAGCTGATTTGAAGCTTGCGCGGGTGCCTACAGGTCAAGGCCAAGGGCGTTCCCTCAGGATAGAGCAGTCCTGAGAGGTCTCTAGAATTCAAAGAAATCAGCAGACAAATGCATTGTCCACCAAAAGCTCTTTGATTTGCAGGCGGTTAGGGCTCTGCACCCCACCACAAGGCTTCTTTGCCACGTCCAAATTGCAGTGGGTTTCTGTAGGAATTCTATCAAAAATACCTTCCGTCTTTAGACTGCTGAGGCGATTCCATAGGCAGGGGCTTAGAAAGAAACACATTGCGTCAGAATCCTAGACTTGAAGCTAATGTCCACCTGCTGGCCAGGAGGAGTCTCAGCGCACCAAAGCAGCTCATCTTCCTCACCCCTTCCCTGCACAGGGCTGATTCTGTAGCCGCCCTTAGGTCTTCCCCAAGGCTATGTCTAAAGCTTTTTATCAAGTCACTCTCTTGCCAAGTTAGGCTTCCAGGTTTTTCTTATGTTAACTGGTGCTAAGTACTTCTGGATATCTGTGCTAAGTACTCTTTCCTTCTGTCAATTGCCTGTGCTTCCTTACATCAAACAAAGGCCTTGTTTCATTCCTAAATGTGCCTGATGCTGGCCCAAGTCTTTTGGCACTGCTTGCTTTCCTGTGGCATGTTCTACCTCCCCTGAGAGTAAAGAAGGAGCTGGAGAAGGAGCTTGCCAGGCTGCTCTCCATCCTTTACCAGCAGTCCCGCTTAAGCGGACAAGTCTGAGCTGAGCGCAAATGGAACAGCTGAGCACGGGAAGTGTGGGTGGGAAGGATGATCCAGGAACCGTAGGCCTGGCAGCCTGAGCTTGCTGCCGGGGAAGGCCTTGGAGCACATCCTCCTGAGTGCCATCCCACTGGCACGTGCAGGGAAGCAGGGGGTGGGAAAGCTCTGCGGAGGGATGGGGACAGCTGCCGGGTCTTGGCAGGGTGTTGAGCTGGGGTTGGTGTTGCTGGGCGTGTTGGGGAAGGAGTCGTCTGGAAGAGGAGAGGTCTAGGCTGGAACTGGAGTCACTTTGAAGGCACCACCTGTGGTATGGCACAGCTTTGGTTATGGAGGACAGAAGGAATAGCTGGGACTTTTTCTCTTAGTCATCCTGCTTCTCCTGCAGAGAAGAGGAGAGGAGAGCTGTGCTTTCCTGGCCACTTAGATATCTGTAGCAGGGGCAGGATTAGCCCTTTTGCAATCTACTCATTTGTTTGGGCTGCTTTTATAACACTGAGTGGACTTTCATTCGTGGAGAGCTTTTATTCCTTAAGAGAATTAGGCTCTTAACATGCCTTCCTAGAAAAATGTTTGAAACCAAAGCAAGGCCTTTATTTTGCCTCTGTGTGGTCTTATGATTTGTAAAGTGACATTCAGTGGATGACGTTAAGGCAAATGTGTTACTGCTTTGGGGTGGGAAGGAAACTTCCAAATCTATCAGGTTCTCAGGCCATTGCTATGAATTTAGGAAGTTTGCAACTTTTTGGAACTATTTGAGTTGAGTAATGGGAAGAAAAGCTTTCCTGAATTGAAGATTCTTAAATGCCAGATCCTTCTCTGCCTCTGCTGCCAGGGTGATTTTGTGCTTCAGGAAATGGCTCCAAGTAGAAAACAATTTCAGCATGGAGTAACAGCTTCTGACAGAGCGCAACAGTTTCCAGCACTTGCTCCAGGTGCTCCTGCCCACATGCCCTGTAGGAAGGAGCACGGCCCCCAGCGCACGTTGGGTTTGGCTGCCCTGTGGCAGAGAAGCGCCCCGGGGCACAGGTCTCTGGGGCAGGAGATGACACCAGCACTGCCAGGGCTCGGGGGGCAGCAGCTCTGCTTGGGCGGGGGCTCTGTCACACCTGCCGGTTTCAGCGCTCCCCTGGCCCCAGGGCTCAGAGCAGCATCCGTGCCCTGGCCCACACGTTCCTCGTCTGCGTCACACCCGCGGGTTTAGGACGGCCAGCGGATGGGGTCGTGTCCCAGGGAGGCCGTGCCAGCTTCTGTGCAAGGCCCCGTGGCCTTCCCGCTGCGGCCGCGTCGGCAGCCCTGGGGGCTCCTTCTGCTGCCCTGGGCCCGCAGAGCCGGGCAGCGTTTGCCCACGGTTTGAGCCGCTCCGAAAGATGCTGTCTCAGGGCTGTCTTCGACACTTGGGGTGAGGGATTCCTTCCAACCTGGGCCACTTTGGCTGGGCTGGGGGTGGCCCCAGGGCAGGTGGCAGTGTGTGCATTGGCCCTTTGTGACACGGTGCAGCAGCGGGGTCACCGTGGCATGGAACGGGACGGGGTGTCAAAGGACCCTTTGTGACCCGTGGCGACATAGGTGCTGGCGGTGGCGCAGCCAGGCCACAGTGCTCGGAGCAGGCGACGGGACAGGACGGGATAGAGCGGTGTCGTGAGGAGCCCCCCCAAGGCACACTCATTCCCGTCTGCCGGAGCTTTTCCGAGGCGGTATTCCTAGAGGTGACCTCGAGGCCAGACCACAGGACTTGGTGACCTGTGGCCTACCCGAGGCTTCTCTTTTGCACGTACCATCGAGGACTTGTTGACTCAGAGCTCTTCTGAGCCATCTCTCTAGAAGGCGCCCTCAACACCACACTCAGGCATGGCGGGCAGATTTCTTGGCCTCTTCAAAGTCTTCAGGGGGGAAAGAAAGCAAGGCCGTGGAGCACAACAGCCTGAAGAGCCAGAGCAGCTCCAGCCAGTGCAGGACGGTGAGTGGCAGAACTGGGCCACAGGGCTGATGGCTGCAGCCAGCTTGGCTCTGTCCTCTCCCACCTGTTGTGGACATGCCCAGGGACAGGACGGAAGAGGGGCTGGGGCTGAACCTGGCAGCGCCCAATCTCCATCCCCTGGGGCATCCCGGGGCAGTCCCAGCCTGGGGAGGACAGGGCTGGGCTGTGTTCTTCAGCCTCTCCCGCAGCCCCTCAGCACTGCCTGCTCTCGCTCTTTGCCAGATGCAGCCACGGACGGCACACAAGAGCACAGGCCTGCCAGCGGCCGCTTCCGCAGGACACTGAAGGTACCTGCAGCCCTCCCCACCTGGGCTGGGCCTGCTGTCACTGCTCGGCTGAGCACCACGCTTGGAGCGTTCCATGGAACATCCCTGGCTTTGTTCCCCTGCAGATGTTCCCGAAATTCCTGCGCATTCGGCGTAGGAACACCAGCAGCACTGCAACTGCAGGTACAGCCAAGCTTAACTCCAGGCTGACCAACTGCCAGGCAGAGCCTGATGTCAGCACAAATTTGACTGCACACTCAGAAAATTTTGTCACTGCAGTGAATGATCTCCGGGCGAAGGCTGCTGTCATGGAAATGACCGAGGGCACGAGCATCACAAACCCTGCCACCAGAATGACTCAAGGCCTCCCAAATACTGACAGCACCCCCACTCCCACCATGACTCATGCTCCCACCGTGCATTTTTACAAGGAGAGTCCTGTTCCTCTTCAGCAGCGGGTAAGCAGCCTGGGGCCAGGGCTGGAGGCCTCCCAGGATTGTGTGTCCCCTCAAGCCGTTGGATCCTCTCAGCCTTTGAAGCCATTAGAGTACTGTGGGAAGGGAAGCTGGAGAAGTTGCTCCCTTAGACAGTGCTCCAAGTCTTCCCCATGCCTCCTCCAGGTACCAGCCATTGTTAGGAATATTCACCAGAGACTAGCATCCCATGCTACTGTGGATGCCAGGATGCAAACTGACATTGTGAGGCTGGCTGAAGAACACCCAGCGGACGTGGTGCTGACCCTCCTGCGCTGTGCCCCAACATGTGACAGGTATGGGCCCACCTGCCTTGAGAGCTCAGGGCTCACCGGCCTTTAGGGCCGTGGCCCTGCACGGCCTGTGCAATGGGCTCTGCCAGACAGGCAGACAGGTCCAGGACCCTCAGGCCCCTCTGTTTCCCGAGCCTGCTGCCATGCTCCCTCCCTGCCCTTCAGGGCACCGGGGCTCTGTCCCCTGGCCCCCAGACCCGCACAGGGCATGGTAGTGTGGCTGAGACGTCCCTGACACAGAGCTCTGATCCCACAGAGCTGCTGCCATGATGTGGACAACCATAGGTTCATCGAGTTCCACAGTGGAGAAGGTGCTGCCAACACTCCTCAGTGTGATGGAGGACTGGCCTCTGTGTCGGATGTTCACCTCTGATGGGGACAAGGAGGACGTCTTTGCCCTGGCTGTGAGTTCCTGGGCATTTGCTCACCCCCAGGTCGCCTCTCCAGCAGCTCTCCATCCTCTCCCTGCCTCAGGCCCTGGGCTGAAACCTGGGCCAAGGGCAGGCTCAGGGGGCACCAGGCCTGCTGCTCCCCCTGCGTCTCCCCTGGGGCCCTGCCACATGGACACCTCAGCACTGAGCGCTCTCCTCGGCAACTTCTTTTGCAGGCGACTCTGGTGGTGTGGGTGATTGTCCAGGTGCCTGAGTGCCACGAGGCACTGATCCTTCATTCCTCCCGCCTCTTTGTGGCTCTGCTTTTCCATGTTGTCATCACCACACAGCAGATGCCACCACAGGAAGTCCATCACTTCTGGAGAGCATGCCGAGAGGAACATCTCCTTCCCAGCGACCCCAACAGGTCTCCGCCCTCCTGTCCTTCCCATGTCCTTGTGGCCAGTGCCAGTGCTCCCAGTGTGACCCGGGCTTTGCTCTGCACACAGGTTTGCAGTGCAGGCCGTGAGGTCCCTGCTCTGCCGGCTGGAGTGCGACAATGAGGTGATCGCTGTGGAGTCCAAGCATGGCTGGAACACGCTGCCCTGTGCTGACACCCAGCACTATGCTGTGTCTCTGCTGGCCAGGTGAGATCCCCTTCTCCCTGCTGTCCCTGGAATTTGTGCCCTGTGCCCGGGCTGCCCCACACAGTCCCTGTGGTCGTGGGCCAGAGGGCCTCGTCACTTTAGGGATGGCCGAGCAGACTGGAAAAGGCTGGGAGAGGAGGGTGCACAGGAGTGGCCGCCTCCCAAAGCACCCACGTCCCCTGCAGGGATGCTGGGGAAAGACTGCCCCTCTATGAGTCAGTCCTGAGAAAAGTGTGCCCCCCCACCTCAGGCTCTTTGCTCCTTTTTGCCCCTGGCAGGGAGATGCGCCATGTCTCAACCCCTTTGGCTTCCTGCATCGCAATCCATTTGCTCCGGCTGCTCAGCATTGAGAAGCCAGGCTGCGATCTGCCTCTCCTGGCATTCCTTGTGGAGGTGAGCCTGAAGGCCAGCGCGGCCTCGCTGAGCTGCCTCCCAGCTCTCTGCCCTCTCGCAGCCGCATCCCTGGCCCGGGATGGCACCAGCGCCCTGTGCTGCTGCCTGGGGCTGGCCCTGTGCACTTCTGGGCTCCTGCCAGCCGGCCCTGTGCCACTGCCCTCTGCCTTTCAGGTCCTGGAGTGCCTGGACTTTACTAAATGTGGTGGCTGGGTCCTGAGGGTCGTTTCGAGTTACCTGCGGATCGAGTGCAGGCAGATGTGTCGCCTGGCGCTCAGAGGCCTCCTGGTGCTCAGCAAGGATCCCCTGATGGTGAGAAAGGGGCAGCAGCTGAAGCTGCACTGGGGAGAGCAGCCCCATGGGCTGGCTGGGCTTCAGGAGCTGAGGCAGCTGCTCCCAGCTCTCCTGCCTCAGCTGCCCGAGTGCTTTGGGATGGGCCTTTGGTCTCTGGGCCCTGCGGCAGCAGGCTGGGCTTGCAGTGCCAGGGCGCTGTCGCTGGTGCAGCTGCTGACAGCTTCACAGCGCAGCCTTGTGTTCCACACAGGCCAGAAGAATGTGCTGTCTGTCTCGAAGCTTTGTGGATCTGCTGGGTGATGAAGATGGAGTGGTGGTTGCCCTGACCCTGTGCGTGCTTACTAATATGCTGAAGAACGAAGACATCCTGATATCCAGCACCACCGCCCCAAAGCTGGCTGAGGCACTCCTGGCGCTCTTTAACAATGTAAGGTTCGGCAACCCGAGCCACAGGCATTGGGTGCTGCCCAGAAACTTTGTGCTGTCTGCATTTTCAGGCCTTTGCCTAGGTGGGCCTGGAGTAATTGGTGCTTAGGTTTTTTCCTTTCCTCTAGGAAAATAGCTTCATGCAACTGCTCTCCATTGACCTCTTCCGTAAGGTGATGGAGGTGGTAATGGATGAGGGAAAAAAGCCCCTGAAGACAATTGTCAACAAGAGCCTGCAGCTACTTTTAATCTACTGCCGTGATGAGAACCGGCGTGTTGCAAATGTGAGGTTTTGTGCATGCCTGGGAGGGGGCTCAGCCGCCTCCTGCCCTGGTGCCACGCAGGCTGCGTCCTCCTCCAGGCCTTGGCACAGGGATGCGGGTCCTTGTGCCCTGGGCTGTGGTGCCATCTCTGCATCTCTGCTGCTCTTCAGGCCTCTCGGGAAACCCTGCATTGTGCGGCCAAGTTCCTGGAGAGGAGGGATCTCGAGGAGCTACCGACCAAGGAAGATCTGTTGAATATCGATGAGTGTAAGGTAAGGATGGCTTGGAGAAGTGCCAGCCTCAGCCTGGAGAAGATCCGTGGCCGCGGGGCTGGCAGCCGTGGCCCCTGCCCAGCGCTGCACCCAGGGGCTCCGGCCTGCGCCCCACACGCCGCTCCCTTCCCTGGGCCCCGCGGGCTCTTCTCCAGGCTCCTGCGGCCCCGAGCCGGGTGCCCGTGGAGTCCCGGCCCAGCGGGGCTGCGGGGCGGGGCGGCACCGCCGCTCCCCGGGCAGCAGCCGGCCCTCTGCCCCCTCCAGAGCCCGGCACCAGCGGCTGCTGGCCGCGCCTCAGGGCCGTGCGGGCAGGGGAGGCCGGGGCTGGGCGCGGCCAGAGCCCGGCCCAGGGGCTGAGCCCGCGCCAACCCTTCCCTCCTGTCGCTCTCTCCAGCTGGCAGACGACAGGAGCCGAGCGGCCGAGCACCTGCAGAACCCACAGGAGTCCCTGCGAGAGGCGGCCATGGGGTTCATCGGTGAGCCACGAGCCCGGGGTCCCTCCCCGGCCCGCCGCAGCTCGGCCCCGGCCCCGGCTGCTGCCCCGGCTGCAGCGGCATCCGGGCCCGGCGCCGTGGAGCCCCGCCTGCCCTCGGGGCTGCTGCCGCCCTCTGGCAGCCGTGCCCTGGGGCGGCAGCAGGCGGCAAGGGCCCGGGCTGAGCCCTGCCGGGGCAGGAGGCCGTGTGGCCACAGGGCTGGCAGTGGCGCTGGCAGGGAGCCGTGCCTCTGGGGCTGTGACACACTCTGTCTTCACAGGCATGGCCAGCCGGTAGATGAGGGTGTAGCAGGGAGAGCTCCAGCTCATCGCCAGGGGTGAGTGAGGGCAGCGGGTTGTCAGCGGCTCTGGCGGGGGAAGCTGCACTGCCTGGGCCGAGAGCTGCAGTCCCCAGCTGGGGAGGGCTTTGCTCCTTGTGTGGACGAGGGCTGGAGAGGGCACAACACACAGAGATTTCAGGGGCACGTGGGGGATTCGTGGCAAGCACCTTCTGGCTGATCCCAATGTCTCCTGCTTCCTTCTGGGTGGGATGGCCCTGGCCGGAAGATCTCCTAGGATTCCCACAGATCCCGGCTCTGACCATGGCTCTGTTCTTCTCTCTTCCAGTCCTTCAAACCCAGAGGCAAGACAACAGCCCATCATGCTCTAAGCTGCAAGATGAAGCCCGGTTTCCTCAAAAAGCTCAACAACTGGGGACGTCTTCTGAAACCAGTGAACCAGTGTCCCAAGAACACACCAAAAGACACTGAAGAGGACACCATCTCTCAGTGCTGCTGGAGCTCCACGCACAGCTGAGGCTGAGCACAATTCTCATGGCTTCAGGCCTCTGCCTGTTTGTAGTTAGCTCCCTCCCTCCAGCCCTCAGACCCGGCCCATGCCCTATTTTTCCCTCCACTCTCCACCCCTTTTGACAGCTTCTTCCCTCCCAGCCCTCAAACCCTGCCCATCCCCCCTTATTCCCTCCCAGCTCATCCCTTTGCTTTGCCTTTAATTAATAAACACTTTGGCTTCTTCACTTTACCTGCGTCTCTGTGGACCTGAAGCGGCGTAAAAACCTGAGCCCTGGCACACACAGGCCCCTGCTGCCGTCCTCTTGCGCGCCGTCTTTTGTGCAGAGGCACAGAGGAGCGAGGCCGCGTCAGGCTGGAAAGGTGCCTGTGCTGAAGGTCCAGTTCCACAACACTGTGCAGTTTAAGGTCCAACTGAGCAGCCTGAAGCTCCTGGATTTTGGAAGAGCCAACCTGAGTATGCTCTGAACCCAGCTGTGAGGGATTCCATGGCAAGCATCTACAGAGGGCAAAGGAGCTTGGAATGCTGGAAGCTTTCAAGAATGGCTTCCTGAAAGCATAGCAGTGCTCCATCGCTGCACAGGGTCAGGGAGAGGGCAGAAGCAGAGACCATCAGGCCTTAACAGGGAGCTTTGGGTGTGCCTTAGGGCAAGTGAAGCAGCAGCAGCACGGTGGCCAAGACTCGGATGCGTGACCCAGCCAATGGCCCGAGCGCCGTCAGGCAGTGCTGGGATCCGGGCTGCGGTTCTGGTCCCCAGAGCTGAGGAATCGCAGCCCCTGCCTCAGAGCCTGTCAGAAAGCCAAGCAAGTGAGAGCAGAGGGAGGGCAGCCTTCCAGTCTCTCCTGGGCATGGCCACAAAGCAGCCCCTGCTTCTCCTTCCTCCGCCTGTGTTTGGGGTGTGCTGATGGCAGCGCCAGCCAGGTTGTGCTCTGTGTTCCAAAGGCTGTGGAGAGTGGGCATGAAAAGTGCTGCGTGCACAGCGGAGAGTCCTGGAAGGTGCTGGCAGGAGCGTCCTGCGGGAACAGGGCTCTGGTCTCTGGCCGGGAAGAGCCTGGTTTTGCTGCTGTGAGTGCAGGCAGGCGTCGAGGCAGGTGAAGAGGCGGCGGGCAGCTTGTGTTTGTAGAGGGCCTGGGGCTGCATGTGCGAACCTCCACCTGGAATCACACTGGGGGAAATCCCAGCTAGAGCTGGAGCGCCTGTCCAGAAAGGACCAGAAGAAACTCAGCCTTGCCAGGGTTTCTTAAGAGTGTGTTGGTGTTCCCCAGGAAAGGTACACATTTGGGGAAATGCCTCTGGGGGAAAAGAGCTTGCTGCGGAAGGAAAGCGCTTTCCTAGGAGCTCCCAGTGACGTAAGAGCAGCTGTCCCCCTTTGGCTCTCTGTGGTCCTTTCAGTCCTTGAGGCCCGTTGCACTTGGCAGATGGACAAGGGAAAGGAGAAGGCTGTGAAGAGCAGGTTTGGAATCCACCTGGACCTGCGGAGACCAAGGCCAGCACCTGCAGCAGGGTGTGTTCCCCCCCTTTGGACACAGGTGTGAGCAGGAGCATCTCTGTCCAGATGCCAGCCCCAAAGCTGTCTTTGAGAGCTGTGAATTCAAAGGCCTTCACGCACACACCTCTCACATCTTACCTGTCTGCTGTGTTTCAACTCTTGGCAATATGCATTTGCCTCTTGCTTGCTGGAAGCTGCTGCGGCCCAGAGGGCCAGCACCGAGCTGGGCTGTGTGGGCCAGGCGGCACGGAGAGTCTTGGCTGATCTTGGGGTGTCCGTGGCCTCAGAAAAGGCTTGGAAGGTTTTCCTCCCAAGGCGCCATGCTCACTGGCTCTCCCTGTGCATCTTGGAGAGAACAAGGCAGGCATTTCTGGCAGCTGGGCATTAGCAGGCCTTCAAATGGGGGCGTGTTGTGGAGCAGGCCCAGCTGAGACACCCTGAGAGGAGCCCAGCGCTCCTTGCCCCTCTCTGCAGACACGTGAGCCTTGTCTGCTTTCGGGATGACCCCGGCTGTGTCAGGGGGTGCTGCTACGTGGACACGAGACAGCCGGTCCTGTCCTGCCGGGTCCCAGCAGTGCCTCGCAGCAGTCCTGCATCCCCGTCAGGATACCGGCCAAGAGAGGTCCTGGAAGCTGAGGGAGCTGATTTGAAGCTTGCGCGGGTGCCTACAGGTCAAGGCCAAGGGCGTTCCCTCAGGATAGAGCAGTCCTGAGAGGTCTCTAGAATTCAAAGAAATCAGCAGACAAATGCATTGTCCACCAAAAGCTCTTTGATTTGCAGGCGGTTAGGGCTCTGCACCCCACCACAAGGCTTCTTTGCCACGTCCAAATTGCAGTGGGTTTCTGTAGGAATTCTATCAAAAATACCTTCCGTCTTTAGACTGCTGAGGCGATTCCATAGGCAGGGGCTTAGAAAGAAACACATTGCGTCAGAATCCTAGACTTGAAGCTAATGTCCACCTGCTGGCCAGGAGGAGTCTCAGCGCACCAAAGCAGCTCATCTTCCTCACCCCTTCCCTGCACAGGGCTGATTCTGTAGCCGCCCTTAGGTCTTCCCCAAGGCTATGTCTAAAGCTTTTTATCAAGTCACTCTCTTGCCAAGTTAGGCTTCCAGGTTTTTCTTATGTTAACTGGTGCTAAGTACTTCTGGATATCTGTGCTAAGTACTCTTTCCTTCTGTCAATTGCCTGTGCTTCCTTACATCAAACAAAGGCCTTGTTTCATTCCTAAATGTGCCTGATGCTGGCCCAAGTCTTTTGGCACTGCTTGCTTTCCTGTGGCATGTTCTACCTCCCCTGAGAGTAAAGAAGGAGCTGGAGAAGGAGCTTGCCAGGCTGCTCTCCATCCTTTACCAGCAGTCCCGCTTAAGCGGACAAGTCTGAGCTGAGCGCAAATGGAACAGCTGAGCACGGGAAGTGTGGGTGGGAAGGATGATCCAGGAACCGTAGGCCTGGCAGCCTGAGCTTGCTGCCGGGGAAGGCCTTGGAGCACATCCTCCTGAGTGCCATCCCACTGGCACGTGCAGGGAAGCAGGGGGTGGGAAAGCTCTGCGGAGGGATGGGGACAGCTGCCGGGTCTTGGCAGGGTGTTGAGCTGGGGTTGGTGTTGCTGGGCGTGTTGGGGAAGGAGTCGTCTGGAAGAGGAGAGGTCTAGGCTGGAACTGGAGTCACTTTGAAGGCACCACCTGTGGTATGGCACAGCTTTGGTTATGGAGGACAGAAGGAATAGCTGGGACTTTTTCTCTTAGTCATCCTGCTTCTCCTGCAGAGAAGAGGAGAGGAGAGCTGTGCTTTCCTGGCCACTTAGATATCTGTAGCAGGGGCAGGATTAGCCCTTTTGCAATCTACTCATTTGTTTGGGCTGCTTTTATAACACTGAGTGGACTTTCATTCGTGGAGAGCTTTTATTCCTTAAGAGAATTAGGCTCTTAACATGCCTTCCTAGAAAAATGTTTGAAACCAAAGCAAGGCCTTTATTTTGCCTCTGTGTGGTCTTATGATTTGTAAAGTGACATTCAGTGGATGACGTTAAGGCAAATGTGTTACTGCTTTGGGGTGGGAAGGAAACTTCCAAATCTATCAGGTTCTCAGGCCATTGCTATGAATTTAGGAAGTTTGCAACTTTTTGGAACTATTTGAGTTGAGTAATGGGAAGAAAAGCTTTCCTGAATTGAAGATTCTTAAATGCCAGATCCTTCTCTGCCTCTGCTGCCAGGGTGATTTTGTGCTTCAGGAAATGGCTCCAAGTAGAAAACAATTTCAGCATGGAGTAACAGCTTCTGACAGAGCGCAACAGTTTCCAGCACTTGCTCCAGGTGCTCCTGCCCACATGCCCTGTAGGAAGGAGCACGGCCCCCAGCGCACGTTGGGTTTGGCTGCCCTGTGGCAGAGAAGCGCCCCGGGGCACAGGTCTCTGGGGCAGGAGATGACACCAGCACTGCCAGGGCTCGGGGGGCAGCAGCTCTGCTTGGGCGGGGGCTCTGTCACACCTGCCGGTTTCAGCGCTCCCCTGGCCCCAGGGCTCAGAGCAGCATCCGTGCCCTGGCCCACACGTTCCTCGTCTGCGTCACACCCGCGGGTTTAGGACGGCCAGCGGATGGGGTCGTGTCCCAGGGAGGCCGTGCCAGCTTCTGTGCAAGGCCCCGTGGCCTTCCCGCTGCGGCCGCGTCGGCAGCCCTGGGGGCTCCTTCTGCTGCCCTGGGCCCGCAGAGCCGGGCAGCGTTTGCCCACGGTTTGAGCCGCTCCGAAAGATGCTGTCTCAGGGCTGTCTTCGACACTTGGGGTGAGGGATTCCTTCCAACCTGGGCCACTTTGGCTGGGCTGGGGGTGGCCCCAGGGCAGGTGGCAGTGTGTGCATTGGCCCTTTGTGACACGGTGCAGCAGCGGGGTCACCGTGGCATGGAACGGGACGGGGTGTCAAAGGACCCTTTGTGACCCGTGGCGACATAGGTGCTGGCGGTGGCGCAGCCAGGCCACAGTGCTCGGAGCAGGCGACGGGACAGGACGGGATAGAGCGGTGTCGTGAGGAGCCCCCCCAAGGCACACTCATTCCCGTCTGCCGGAGCTTTTCCGAGGCGGTATTCCTAGAGGTGACCTCGAGGCCAGACCACAGGACTTGGTGACCTGTGGCCTACCCGAGGCTTCTCTTTTGCACGTACCATCGAGGACTTGTTGACTCAGAGCTCTTCTGAGCCATCTCTCTAGAAGGCGCCCTCAACACCACACTCAGGCATGGCGGGCAGATTTCTTGGCCTCTTCAAAGTCTTCAGGGGGGAAAGAAAGCAAGGCCGTGGAGCACAACAGCCTGAAGAGCCAGAGCAGCTCCAGCCAGTGCAGGACGGTGAGTGGCAGAACTGGGCCACAGGGCTGATGGCTGCAGCCAGCTTGGCTCTGTCCTCTCCCACCTGTTGTGGACATGCCCAGGGACAGGACGGAAGAGGGGCTGGGGCTGAACCTGGCAGCGCCCAATCTCCATCCCCTGGGGCATCCCGGGGCAGTCCCAGCCTGGGGAGGACAGGGCTGGGCTGTGTTCTTCAGCCTCTCCCGCAGCCCCTCAGCACTGCCTGCTCTCGCTCTTTGCCAGATGCAGCCACGGACGGCACACAAGAGCACAGGCCTGCCAGCGGCCGCTTCCGCAGGACACTGAAGGTACCTGCAGCCCTCCCCACCTGGGCTGGGCCTGCTGTCACTGCTCGGCTGAGCACCACGCTTGGAGCGTTCCATGGAACATCCCTGGCTTTGTTCCCCTGCAGATGTTCCCGAAATTCCTGCGCATTCGGCGTAGGAACACCAGCAGCACTGCAACTGCAGGTACAGCCAAGCTTAACTCCAGGCTGACCAACTGCCAGGCAGAGCCTGATGTCAGCACAAATTTGACTGCACACTCAGAAAATTTTGTCACTGCAGTGAATGATCTCCGGGCGAAGGCTGCTGTCATGGAAATGACCGAGGGCACGAGCATCACAAACCCTGCCACCAGAATGACTCAAGGCCTCCCAAATACTGACAGCACCCCCACTCCCACCATGACTCATGCTCCCACCGTGCATTTTTACAAGGAGAGTCCTGTTCCTCTTCAGCAGCGGGTAAGCAGCCTGGGGCCAGGGCTGGAGGCCTCCCAGGATTGTGTGTCCCCTCAAGCCGTTGGATCCTCTCAGCCTTTGAAGCCATTAGAGTACTGTGGGAAGGGAAGCTAGAGAAGTTGCTCCCTTAGACTGTGCTCCAAGTCTTCCCCATGCCTCCTCCAGGTACCAGCCATTGTTAGGAATATTCACCAGAGACTAGCATCCCATGCTACTGTGGATGCCAGGATGCAAACTGACATTGTGAGGCTGGCTGAAGAACACCCAGCGGACGTGGTGCTGACCCTTCTGCGCTGTGCCCCAACATGTGACAGGTATGGGCCCACCTGCCTTGAGAGCTCAGGGCTCACCGGCCTTTAGGGCCGTGGCCCTGCACGGCCTGTGCAATGGGCTCTGCCAGACAGGCAGACAGGTCCAGGACCCTCAGGCCCCTCTGTTTCCCGAGCCTGCTGCCATGCTCCCTCCCTGCCCTTCAGGGCACCGGGGCTCTGTCCCCTGGCCCCCAGACCCGCACAGGGCATGGTAGTGTGGCTGAGACGTCCCTGACACAGAGCTCTGATCCCACAGAGCTGCTGCCATGATGTGGACAACCATAGGTTCATCGAGTTCCACAGTGGAGAAGGTGCTGCCAACACTCCTCAGTGTGATGGAGGACTGGCCTCTGTGTCGGATGTTCACCTCTGATGGGGACAAGGAGGACGTCTTTGCCCTGGCTGTGAGTTCCTGGGCATTTGCTCACCCCCAGGTCGCCTCTCCAGCAGCTCTCCATCCTCTCCCTGCCTCAGGCCCTGGGCTGAAACCTGGGCCAAGGGCAGGCTCAGGGGGCACCAGGCCTGCTGCTCCCCCTGCGTCTCCCCTGGGGCCCTGCCACATGGACACCTCAGCACTGAGCGCTCTCCTCGGCAACTTCTTTTGCAGGCGACTCTGGTGGTGTGGGTGATTGTCCAGGTGCCTGAGTGCCACGAGGCACTGATCCTTCATTCCTCCCGCCTCTTTGTGGCTCTGCTTTTCCATGTTGTCATCACCACACAGCAGATGCCACCACAGGAAGTCCATCACTTCTGGAGAGCATGCCGAGAGGAACACCGCCTTCCCAGCGACCCCAACAGGTCTCCGCCCTCCTGTCCTTCCCATGTCCTTGTGGCCAGTGCCAGTGCTCCCAGTGTGACCCGGGCTTTGCTCTGCACACAGGTTTGCAGTGCAGGCCGTGAGGTCCCTGCTCTGCCGGCTGGAGTGCGACAATGAGGTGATCGCTGTGGAGTCCAAGCATGGCTGGAACACGCTGCCCTGTGCTGACACCCAGCACTATGCTGTGTCTCTGCTGGCCAGGTGAGATCCCCTTCTCCCTGCTGTCCCTGGAATTTGTGCCCTGTGCCCGGGCTGCCCCACACAGTCCCTGTGGTCGTGGGCCAGAGGGCCTCGTCACTTTAGGGATGGCCGAGCAGACTGGAAAAGGCTGGGAGAGGAGGGTGCACAGGAGTGGCCGCCTCCCAAAGCACCCACGTCCCCTGCAGGGATGCTGGGGAAAGACTGCCCCTCTATGAGTCAGTCCTGAGAAAAGTGTGCCCCCCCACCTCAGGCTCTTTGTTCCTTTTTGCCCCTGGCAGGGAGATGCGCCATGTCTCAACCCCTTTGGCTTCCTGCATCGCAATCCATTTGCTCCGGCTGCTCAGCACTGAGAAGCCAGGCTGCGATCTGCCTCTCCTGGCATTCCTTGTGGAGGTGAGCCTGAAGGCCAGCGCGGCCTCGCTGAGCTGCCTCCCAGCTCTCTGCCCTCTCGCAGCCGCATCCCTGGCCCGGGATGGCACCAGGGCCCTGTGCTGCTGCCTGGGGCTGGCCCTGTGCACTTCTGGGCTCCTGCCAGCCGGCCCTGTGCCACTGCCCTCTGCCTTTCAGGTCCTGGAGTGCCTGGACTTTACTAAATGTGGTGGCTGGGTCCTGAGGGTCGTTTCGAGTTACCTGCGGATCGAGTGCAGGCAGATGTGTCGCCTGGCGCTCAGAGGCCTCCTGGTGCTCAGCAAGGATCCCCTGATGGTGAGAAAGGGGCAGCAGCTGAAGCTGCACTGGGGAGAGCAGCCCCATGGGCTGGCTGGGCTTCAGGAGCTGAGGCAGCTGCTCCCAGCTCTCCTGCCTCAGCTGCCCGAGTGCTTTGGGATGGGCCTTTGGTCTCTGGGCCCTGCGGCAGCAGGCTGGGCTTGCAGTGCCAGGGCGCTGTCGCTGGTGCAGCTGCTGACAGCTTCACAGCGCAGCCTTGTGTTCCACACAGGCCAGAAGAATGTGCTGTCTGTCTCGAAGCTTTGTGGATCTGCTGGGTGATGAAGATGGAGTGGTGGTTGCCCTGACCCTGTGCATGCTTACTAATATGCTGAAGAACGAAGACATCCTGATATCCAGCACCACCGCCCCAAAGCTGGCTGAGGCACTCCTGGCGCTCTTTAACAATGTAAGGTTCGGCAACCCGAGCCACAGGCATTGGGTGCTGCCCAGAAACTTTGTGCTGTCTGCATTTTCAGGCCTTTGCCTAGGTGGGCCTGGAGTAATTGGTGCTTAGGTTTTTTCCTTTCCTCTAGGAAAATAGCTTCATGCAACTGCTCTCCATTGACCTCTTCCGTAAGGTGATGGAGGTGGTAATGGATG
Source organism: Chamaea fasciata (assembly GCF_029207755.1). NCBI lineage: Eukaryota > Metazoa > Chordata > Aves > Passeriformes > Sylviidae > Chamaea > Chamaea fasciata. The sequence goes on along the minus strand of NW_027095159.1, from coordinate 3,331 downwards.
AGGGAAAAAAGCCCCTGAAGACAATTGTCAACAAGAGCCTGCAGCTACTTTTAATCTACTGCCGTGATGAGAACCGGCGTGTTGCAAATGTGAGGTTTTGTGCATGCCTGGGAGGGGGCTCAGCCGCCTCCTGCCCTGGTGCCACGCAGGCTGCGTCCTCCTCCAGGCCTTGGCACAGGGATGCGGGTCCTTGTGCCCTGGGCTGTGGTGCCATCTCTGCATCTCTGCTGCTCTTCAGGCCTCTCGGGAAACCCTGCATTGTGCGGCCAAGTTCCTGGAGAGGAGGGATCTCGAGGAGCTACCGACCAAGGAAGATCTGTTGAATATCGATGAGTGTAAGGTAAGGATGGCTTGGAGAAGTGCCAGCCTCAGCCTGGAGAAGATCCGTGGCCGCGGGGCTGGCAGCCGTGGCCCCTGCCCAGCGCTGCACCCAGGGGCTCCGGCCTGCGCCCCACACGCCGCTCCCTTCCCTGGGCCCCGCGGGCTCTTCTCCAGGCTCCTGCGGCCCCGAGCCGGGTGCCCGTGGAGTCCCGGCCCAGCGGGGCTGCGGGGCGGGGCGGCAGCGCCGCTCCCCGGGCAGCAGCCGGCCCTCTGCCCCCTCCAGAGCCCGGCACCAGCGGCTGCTGGCCGCGCCTCAGGGCCGTGCGGGCAGGGGAGGCCGGGGCTGGGCGCGGCCAGAGCCCGGCCCAGGGGCTGAGCCCGCGCCCACCCTTCCCTCCTGTCGCTCTCTCCAGCTGGCAGACGACAGGAGCCGAGCGGCCGAGCACCTGCAGAACCCACAGGAGTCCCTGCGAGAGGCGGCCATGGGGTTCATCGGTGAGCCACGAGCCCGGGGTCCCTCCCCGGCCCGCCGCAGCTCGGCCCCGGCCCCGGCTGCTGCCCCGGCTGCAGCGGCATCCGGGCCCGGCGCCGTGGAGCCCCGCCTGCCCTCGGGGCTGCTGCCGCCCTCTGGCAGCCGTGCCCTGGGGCGGCAGCAGGCGGCAAGGGCCCGGGCTGAGCCCTGCCGGGGCAGGAGGCCGTGTGGCCACAGGGCTGGCAGTGGCGCTGGCAGGGAGCCGTGCCTCTGGGGCTGTGACACACTCTGTCTTCACAGGCATGGCCAGCCGGTAGATGAGGGTGTAGCAGGGAGAGCTCCAGCTCATCGCCAGGGGTGAGTGAGGGCAGCGGGTTGTCAGCGGCTCTGGCGGGGGAAGCTGCACTGCCTGGGCCGAGAGCTGCAGTCCCCAGCTGGGGAGGGCTTTGCTCCTTGTGTGGACGAGGGCTGGAGAGGGCACAACACACAGAGATTTCAGGGGCACGTGGGGGATTCGTGGCAAGCACCTTCTGGCTGATCCCAATGTCTCCTGCTTCCTTCTGGGTGGGATGGCCCTGGCCGGAAGATCTCCTAGGATTCCCACAGATCCCGGCTCTGACCATGGCTCTGTTCTTCTCTCTTCCAGTCCTTCAAACCCAGAGGCAAGACAACAGCCCATCATGCTCTAAGCTGCAAGATGAAGCCCGGTTTCCTCAAAAAGCTCAACAACTGGGGACGTCTTCTGAAACCAGTGAACCAGTGTCCCAAGAACACACCAAAAGACACTGAAGAGGACACCATCTCTCAGTGCTGCTGGAGCTCCACGCACAGCTGAGGCTGAGCACAATTCTCATGGCTTCAGGCCTCTGCCTGTTTGTAGTTAGCTCCCTCCCTCCAGCCCTCAGACCCGGCCCATGCCCTATTTTTCCCTCCACTCTCCACCCCTTTTGACAGCTCCTTCCCTCCCAGCCCTCAAACCCTGCCCATCCCCCCTTATTCCCTCCCAGCTCATCCCTTTGCTTTGCCTTTAATTAATAAACACTTTGGCTTCTTCACTTTACCTGCGTCTCTGTGGACCTGAAGCGGCGTAAAAACCTGAGCCCTGGCACACACAGGCCCCTGCTGCCGTCCTCTTGCGCGCCGTCTTTTGTGCAGAGGCACAGAGGAGCGAGGCCGCGTCAGGCTGGAAAGGTGCCTGTGCTGAAGGTCCAGTTCCACAACACTGTGCAGTTTAAGGTCCAACTGAGCAGCCTGAAGCTCCTGGATTTTGGAAGAGCCAACCTGAGTATGCTCTGAACCCAGCTGTGAGGGATTCCATGGCAAGCATCTACAGAGGGCAAAGGAGCTTGGAATGCTGGAAGCTTTCAAGAATGGCTTCCTGAAAGCATAGCAGTGCTCCATCGCTGCACAGGGTCAGGGAGAGGGCAGAAGCAGAGACCATCAGGCCTTAACAGGGAGCTTTGGGTGTGCCTTAGGGCAAGTGAAGCAGCAGCAGCACGGTGGCCAAGACTCGGATGCGTGACCGAGCCAATGGCCCGAGCGCCGTCAGGCAGTGCTGGGATCCGGGCTGCGGTTCTGGTCCCCAGAGCTGAGGAATCGCAGCCCCTGCCTCAGAGCCTGTCAGAAAGCCAAGCAAGTGAGAGCAGAGGGAGGGCAGCCTTCCAGTCTCTCCTGGGCATGGCCACAAAGCAGCCCCTGCTTCTCCTTCCTCCGCCTGTGTTTGGGGTGTGCTGATGGCAGCGCCAGCCAGGTTGTGCTCTGTGTTCCAAAGGCTGTGGAGAGTGGGCATGAAAAGTGCTGCGTGCACAGCGGAGAGTCCTGGAAGGTGCTGGCAGGAGCGTCCTGCGGGAACAGGGCTCTGGTCTCTGGCCGGGAAGAGCCTGGTTTTGCTGCTGTGAGTGCAGGCAGGCGTCGAGGCAGGTGAAGAGGCGGCGGGCAGCTTGTGTTTGTAGAGGGCCTGGGGCTGCATGTGCGAACCTCCACCTGGAATCACACTGGGGGAAATCCCAGCTAGAGCTGGAGCGCCTGTCCAGAAAGGACCAGAAGAAACTCAGCCTTGCCAGGGTTTCTTAAGAGTGTGTTGGTGTTCCCCAGGAAAGGTACACATTTGGGGAAATGCCTCTGGGGGAAAAGAGCTTGCTGCGGAAGGAAAGCGCTTTCCTAGGAGCTCCCAGTGACGTAAGAGCAGCTGTCCCCCTTTGGCTCTCTGTGGTCCTTTCAGTCCTTGAGGCCCGTTGCACTTGGCAGATGGACAAGGGAAGGGAGAAGGCTGTGAAGAGCAGGTTTGGAATCCACCTGGACCTGCGGAGACCAAGGCCAGCACCTGCAGCAGGGTGTGTTCCCCCCCTTTGGACACAGGTGTGAGCAGGAGCATCTCTGTCCAGATGCCAGCCCCAAAGCTGTCTTTGAGAGCTGTGAATTCAAAGGCCTTCACGCACACACCTCTCACATCTTACCTGTCTGCTGTGTTTCAACTCTTGGCAATATGCATTTGCCTCTTGCTTGCTGGAAGCTGCTGCGGCCCAGAGGGCCAGCACC
>NW_027095158.1:0-31930 GCF_029207755.1 Chamaea fasciata | reverse complement strand
GGATTGTAGGTGGCCGAGGCCTGGTGCCCAACAGATGGAGTTGGGCACAAATGATGGCCTGTTTCCAGGGGTAAGTAAAGTCAGCTGCCCAGGTGCCTGATGTCAGTTTGTAGGAGCCTTTGGCCCTCCAACGGAAGCTAGTCTTCCAGTTTGTGGCTGCTTGCATCTGGAAGAAATCCTGTTCTATTTGGGAATGTAGGTGGCCGAGGCCGGCAGCTCGGAAGAGGGAGTTGGGCACAAATGATGGCCTGTTTCCAGAGGGTAAGTAAAGTCAGCTTCCCAGGTGCCTGATGTCAGTTTTAGGAGGCCTTTGGCCCTCTAAGGGAAGCCAGGCTTCCAGCTTGTGGCAGCTTGCATCTGAATGAAATCCTGTTCCGTTTGGGATTGTAGGTGGCCGAGGCCTTGTGCCCGGCAGAGGGAGTTGGGCACAAATGATGGCCTGTTTCCAGGGCTAAGTAAAGTCAGCTGCCCAGGTGCCTGATGTCAGTTTGTAGGAGGCCTTTGGCCCTGCAAGGGAAGCTAGTCTTCCAGTTTGTGGCAGCATGCATCTGGAAGAAATCCTGTTCCGTTCGGGATTGTAGGTGGCCGAGGCCAGGTGCCCGGCAGAGGGAGTTGGGCACAAATGATGGCCTGTTTCCAGGGGTTAGTAAAGTCAGCTGCCCAGGTGTCTGATGTCAGTTTGTAGCAGGCCGTTGGCCCTCCATGGGAAGCCTGGCTTCCAGCTTGTGGCAGCTTGCATCTGGAAGAAATGCTGATCCGTTCGGGATTGTAGGTGGCTGAGGCCAGGTGCCCGGCACAGGGAGTTGGGAACAACGGATGGCCTGTTTCCAGGGGTAAGTAAAGTTAGCTGCCCAGGTGCCTGGTGTCAGTTTGTAGGAGGCCTTTGGCCCTCCAAGGGAAGCTAGTCTTCCAGTTTGTGGCAGCTTGCATCTTGAAGAAATGCTGTTTTGCTCGGGAGTGTAGGTGGCCGAGGCCTGGTGCCTGGCAGAGGGAGTTGGGCACAAATGATGGACTGTTTCCAGGGGTAAGTAAAGTCAGCTGCTCAGGTGCCTGATGTCAGTTTGTAGCAGGCCTTTGGACCTCCATGGGAAGCCAGGCTTCCAGCTTGTGGCAGCTTGCATCTGGAAGAAATCCTGTTCCGTTCGGGATTGTAGGTGGCCGAGGACAGGTGCCCTGCAGAGGAAATTGGGCACAAAGGATGGCCTGTTTCCAGGGCGAAGTAAAGTCAGCTGCCCAGGTGCCTGATGTCAGTTTTTAAGAGGCCTTTGGCCCTCCAAGGGAAGCCAGGCTTCCAGCTTGTGGCAGCTTGCATCTGGAAGAAATCCTGTTCTGTTTGGGATTGTAGGTGGCCGAGGCCTGGTGCCCGGCAGAGGGAGTTGGGCACAAATGATGGCCTGTTTCCAGAGGTAAGTAAAGTCAGCTGCCCAGGTGCCTGATGTCAGTTTGTAGGAGGCCTTTGGCCCTCCATGGGAAGCTAGTCTTCCAGTTTGTGGCAGCATGCATCTGGAAGAAATCCTGTTCCGTTCGGGATTGTAGGTGACCGAGGCCAGGTGCCCGGCAGAGGGAGTTGGGAACAAAGGATGGCCTGTTTCCAGGGGTAAGTAAAGTTAGCTGCCCAGGTGCCTGATGTCAGTTTGTAGGAGGCCTTTGGCCCTCCAAGGGAAGCTAGTCTTCCAGTTTGTGGCAGCTTGCATCTTGAAGAAATGCTGTTCTGCTCATGATTGTAGGTGGCAGAGGCCAGGTGCCCGGCAGAGGGAGTTGGGCACAAATGATGGCCTGTTTCCAGGGGTAAGTAAAGTCAGCTGCCCAGGTGCCTGATGTCAGTTTGTAGGAGGCCTTTGGCCCTCCAAGGGAAGCCAGGCTTCCAGTTTGTGGCTGCTTGCATCTGGAAGAAATCCTGTTCTATTTGGGAATGTAGGTGTCCGAGGCCTACAGCTCGGCAGAGGGAGTTGGGCACAAATGATGGCCTGTTTCCAGAGGTAAGTAAAGTCAGCTTCCCAGGTGCCTGATGTCAGTTTGTAGGAGGCCTTTGGCCCTCTAAGGGAAGCCAGGCTTCCAGCTTGTGGCAGCTTGTATCTGAATGAAATCCTGTTCCGTTTGGGATTGTAGGTGGCCGAGGCCTGGTGCCCGGCAGAGGGAGTTGGGCACAAATGATGGCCTGTTTCCAGGGCTAAGTAAAGTCAGCTGCCCAGGTGTCTGATGTCAGTTTGTAGCAGGCCGTTGGCCCTCCATGGGAAACCTGGCTTCCATCCTGTGGCAGCTTGCATCTGGAAGAAATGCTGATCCGTTCGGGATTGTAGGTGGCCGAGGCCAGGTGCCCGGCACAGGGAGTTGGGAACAACGGATGGCCTGTTTCCAGGGGTAAGTAAAGTTAGCTGCCCAGGTGCCTGATGTCAGTTTGTAGGAGGCCTTTGGCCCTCCAAGGGAAGCTAGTCTTCCAGTTTGTGGCAGCTTGCATCTTGAAGAAATGCTGTTCTGCTCATGATTGTAGGTGGCAGAGGCCAGGTGCCCGGCAGAGGGAGTTGGGCACAAATGATGGCCTGTTTCCAGGGATAAGTAAAGTCAGCTGCCCAGGTGCCTGATGTCAGTTTGTAGGAGGCCTTTGGCCCTCCATGGGAAGCCAGGCTTCCAGCTTGTGGCAGCTTGCATCTGAAAGAAATCCTGTTCCGTTTGGGATTGTAGGTGGCCGAGGCCTGGTGCCCAACAGATGGAGTTGGGCACAAATGATGGCCTGTTTCCAGGGGTAAGTAAAGTCAGCTGCCCAGGTGCCTGATGTCAGTTTGTAGGAGGCCTTTGGCCCTCCAACGGAAGCTAGTCTTCCAGTTTGTGGCTGCTTGCATCTGGAAGAAATCCTGTTCTATTTGGGAATGTAGGTGGCCGAGGCCTGCAGCTCGGCAGAGGGAGTTGGGCACAAATGATGGCCTGTTTCCAGAGGTAAGTAAAGTCAGCTTCCCAGGTGCCTGATTTCAGTTTTTAGGAGGCCTTTGGCCCTCTAAGGGAAGCCAGGCTTCCAGCTTGTGGCAGCTTGCATCTGAATGAAATCCTGTTCCGTTTGGGATTGTAGGTGGCCGAGGCCTTGTGCCCGGCAGAGGGAGTTGGGCACAAATGATGGCCTGTTTCAAGGGCTAAGTAAAGTCAGCTGCCCAGGTGCCTGATGTCAGTTTGTAGGAGGCCTTTGGCCCTGCAAGGGAAGCTAGTCTTCCAGTTTGTGGCAGCATGCATCTGGAAGAAATCCTGTTCCGTTCGGGATTGTAGGTGGCCGAGGCCAGGTGCCCGGCAGAGGGAGTTGGGCACAAAGGATGGCCTGTTTCCAGGGGTAAGTAAAGTTAGCTGCCCAGGTGCCTGATGTCAGTTTGTAGGAGGCCTTTGGCCCTCCAAGGGAAGCTAGTCTTCCAGTTTGTGGCAGCTTGCATCTTGAAGAAATGCTGTTCTACTCATGATTGTAGGTGGTCGAGGCCAGGTGCCCGGCAGAGGGAGTTGGGCACAAATGATGGCCTGTTTCCAGGGGTAAGTAAAGTCAGCTGCCCAGGTGCCTGATGTCAGTTTGTAGCAGGCCTTTGGCCCTCCATGGGAAGCCAGGCTTCCAGCTTGTGGCAGCTTGCATCTGGAAGAAATCCTGTTCCGTTCGGCGTTGTAGGTGTCCGGAGCCGGGTGGCCTGCTGAGGGAGTAGGGAACAAAGGATGGCCTGTTTCCAGGGGTAAGTAAAGTCAGCTGCCCAGGTGCCTGATGTCAGTTTGTAGGAGGCCTTTGGCCCTCCAAGGGAAGCTAGTCTTCCAGTTTGTGGCAGCATGCATCTGGAAGAAATCCTGTTCCGTTCGGGATTGTAGGTGGCCGAGGCCAGGTGCCCGGCAGAGGGAGTTGGGCACAAATGATGGCCTGTTTCCAGGGGTAAGTAAAGTCAGCTGCCCAGGTGTCTGATGTCAGTTTGTAGCAGGCCTTTGGCCCTCCATGGGAAGCCAGGCTTCCAGCTTGTGGCAGCTTGCATCTGGAAGAAATCCTGTTCCGTTCGGGATTGTAGGTGGCCGAGGCAAGGTGCCCGGCAGAGGAAATTAGGCACAAAGGATGGCCTGTTTCCAGGGGTAAGTAAAGTCAGCTGCCCAGGTCCCTGATGTCAGTTTGTAAGAGGCCTTTGGCCCCCCAAGAGAAGCCAGGCTTCCAGCTTGTGGCAGCTTGCATCTGGAAGAAATCCTGTTCCGTTTGGGATTGTAGGTGGCCGAGGCCTTGTGCCCGGCAGAGGGAGTTGGGCACAAATGATGGCCTGTTTCCAGGGCTAAGTAAAGTCAGCTGCCCAGGTGCCTGATGTCAGTTTGTAGGAGGCCTTTGGCCCTGCAAGGGAAGCTAGTCTTCCAGTTTGTGGCAGCATGCATCTGGAAGAAATCCTGTTCCGTTCGGGATTGTAGGTGGCCGAGGCCAGGTGCCCGGCAGAGGGAGTTGGGCACAAAGGATGGCGTGTTTCCAGGGGTAAGTAAAGTTAGCTGCCCAGGTGCCTGATGTCAGTTTGTAGGAGGCCTTTGGCCCTCCAAGGGAAGCTAGTCTTCCAGTTTGTGGTCGCTTGCATCTTGAAGAAATGCTGTTCTACTCATGATTGTAGGTGGTCGAGGCCAGGTGCCCGGCAGAGGGAGTTGGGCACAAATGATGGCCTGTTTCCAGGGGTAAGTAAAGTCAGCTGCCCAGGTGCCTGATGTCAGTTTGTAGCAGGCCTTTGGCCCTCCATGGGAAGCCTGGCTTCCAGCTTGTGGCAGCTTGCATCTGGAAGAAATCCTGTTCCGTTCGGCGTTGTAGGTGTCCGGAGCCGGGTGGCCTGCTGAGGGAGTAGGGAACAAAGGATGGCCTGTTTCCAGGGATAAGTAAAGTCAGCTGCCCAGGTGCCTGATGTCAGTTTGTAGGAGGCCTTTGGCCCTCCAAGGGAAGCTAGTCTTCCAGTTTGTGGCAGCATGCATCTGGAAGAAATCCTGTTCCGTTCGGGATTGTAGGTGGCCGAGGCCAGGTGCCCGGCAGAGGGAGTTGGGCACAAATGATGGCCTCTTTCCAGGGGTAAGTAAAGTCAGCTGCCCAGGTGTCTGATGTCAGTTTGTAGCAGGCCTTTGGCCCTCCATGGGAAGCCTGGCTTCCAGCTTGTGGCAGCTTGCATCTGGAAGAAATGCTGTTCCGTTCGGGATTGTAGGTGGCCGAGGCCAGGTGCCCGGCAAAGGGAGTTGGGCACAAAGGATGGCCTGTTTCCAGGGGTAAGTAAAGTCAGCTGCCCAGGTGCCTGATGTCAGTTTGTAGGAGGCCTTTGGCCCTCCAAGGGAAGCCAGGCTTCCAGCTTGTGGCAGCTTGCATCTGGAAGAAATCCTGTTCCGTTTGGGATTGTCGGTGGCCGATGCCTGGTGCCCGGCAGAGGGAGTTGGGCACAAATGATGGCCTGTTTCCAGGGGTAAGTAAATTCAGCTGCCCAGGTGCCTGATGTCAGTTTGTAGGAGGCCTTTGGCCCTCCAAGGGAAGCAAGTCTTCCAGTTTGTGGCAGCTTGCATCTGGAAGAAATCCTGTTCCGTTTGGGATTGTAGGTGGCCGAGGCCAGGTGCCCGGCAGAGGGAGTTGGGCACAAATGATGGCCTGTTTCCAGGGGTTAGTAAAGTCAGCTGCCCAGGTGTCTGATGTCAGTTTGTAGCAGGCCGTTGGCCCTCCATGGGAAACCTGGCTTCCATCCTGTGGCAGCTTGCATCTGGAAGAAATGCTGATCCGTTCGGGATTGTAGGTGGCCGAGGCCAGGTGCCCGGCACAGGGAGTTGGGAACAACGGATGGCCTTTTTCCAGGGGTAAGTAAAGTTAGCTGCCCAGGTGCCTGATGTCAGTTTGTAGGAGGCCTTTGGCCCTCCAAGGGAAGCTAGTCTTCCAGTTTGTGGCAGCTTGCATCTTGAAGAAATGCTGTTCTGCTCATGATTGTAGGTGGCAGAGGCCAGGTGCCCGGCAGAGGGAGTTGGGCACAAATGATGGCCTGTTTCCAGGGATAAGTAAAGTCAGCTGCCCAGGTGCCTGATGTCAGTTTGTAGGAGGCCTTTGGCCCTCCATGGGAAGCCAGGCTTCCAGCTTGTGGCAGCTTGCATCTGAAAGAAATCCTGTTCCGTTTGGGATTGTAGGTGGCCGAGGCCTGGTGCCCAACAGATGGAGTTGGGCACAAATGATGGCCTGTTTCCAGGGGTAAGTAAAGTCAGCTGCCCAGGTGCCTGATGTCAGTTTGTAGGAGGCCTTTGGCCCTCCAACGGAAGCTAGTCTTCCAGTTTGTGGCTGCTTGCATCTGGAAGAAATCCTGTTCTATTTGGGAATGTAGGTGGCCGAGGCCTGCAGCTCGACAGAGGGAGTTGGGCACAAATGATGGCCTGTTTCCAGAGGTAAGTAAAGTCAGCTTCCCAGGTGCCTGATGTCAGTTTTTAGGAGGCCTTTGGCCCTCTAAGGGAAGCCAGGCTTCCAGCTTGTGGCAGCTTGCATCTGAATGAAATCCTGTTCCGTTTGGGATTGTAGGTGGCCGAGGCCTTGTGCCCGGCAGAGGGAGTTGGGCACAAATGATGGCCTGTTTCCAGGGCTAAGTAAAGTCAGCTGCCCAGGTGCCTGATGTCAGTTTGTAGGAGGCCTTTGGCCCTGCAAGGGAAGCTAGTCTTCCAGTTTGTGGCAGCATGCATCTGGAAGAAATCCTGTTCCGTTCGGGATTGTAGGTGGCCGAGGCCAGGTGCCCGGCAGAGGGAGTTGGGCACAAAGGATGGCCTGTTTCCAGGGGTAAGTAAAGTTAGCTGCCCAGGTGCCTGATGTCAGTTTGTAGGAGGCCTTTGGCCCTCCAAGGGAAGCTAGTCTTCCAGTTTGTGGCAGCTTGCATCTTGAAGAAATGCTGTTCTACTCATGATTGTAGGTGGCCGAGGCCAGGTGCCCGGCAGAGGGAGTTGGGCACAAATGATGGCCTGTTTCCAGGGGTAAGTAAAGTCAGCTGCCCAGGTGCCTGATGTCAGTTTGTAGCAGGCCTTTGGCCCTCCATGGGAAGCCAGGCTTCCAGCTTGTGGCAGCTTGCATCTGGAAGAAATCCTGTTCCGTTCGGGATTGTAGGTGTCCGGAGCCGGGTGGCCTGCTGAGGGAGTAGGGAACAAAGGATGGCCTGTTTCCAGGGGTAAGTAAAGTCAGCTGCCCAGGTGCCTGATGTCAGTTTGTAGGAGGCCTTTGGCCCTCCAAGGGAAGCTAGTCTTCCAGTTTGTGGCAGCATGCATCTGGAAGAAATCCTGTTCCGTTCGGGATTGTAGGTGGCCGAGGCCAGGTGCCCGGCAGAGGGAGTTGGGCACAAATGATGGCCTGTTTCCAGGGCTAAGTAAAGTCAGCTGCCCAGGTGTCTGATGTCAGTTTGTAGCAGGCCTTTGGCCCTCCATGGGAAGCCAGGCTTCCAGCTTGTGGCAGCTTGCATCTGGAAGAAATCCTGTTCCGTTCGGGATTGTAGGTGGCCGAGGCCAGGTGCCCGGCAGAGGAAATTAGGCACAAAGGATGGCCTGTTTCCAGGGGTAAGTAAAGTCAGCTGCCCAGGTCCCTGATGTCAGTTTGTAAGAGGCCTTAGGCCCTCCAAGAGAAGCCAGGCTTCCAGCTTGTGGCAGCTTGCATCTGGAAGAAATCCTGTTCCGTTTGGGATTGTAGGTGGCCGAGGCCAGGTGCCCGGCAGAGGGAGTTGGGCACAAATGATGGCCTGTTTCCAGGGCTAAGTAAAGTCAGCTGCCCAGGTGCCTGATGTCAGTTTGTAGGAGGCCTTTGGCCCTGCAAGGGAAGCTAGTCTTCCAGTTTGTGGCAGCATGCATCTGGAAGAAATCCTGTTCCGTTCGGGATTGTAGGTGGCCGAGGCCAGGTGCCCGGCAGAGGGAGTTGGGCACAAAGGATGGCCTGTTTCCAGGGGTAAGTAAAGTTAGCTGCCCAGGTGCCTGATGTCAGTTTGTAGGAGGCCTTTGGCCCTCCAAGGGAAGCTAGTCTTCCAGTTTGTGGTCGCTTGCATCTTGAAGAAATGCTGTTCTACTCATGATTGTAGGTGGTCGAGGCCAGGTGCCCGGCAGAGGGAGTTGGGCACAAATGATGGCCTGTTTCCAGGGGTAAGTAAAGTCAGCTGCCCAGGTGCCTGATGTCAGTTTGTAGCAGGCCTTTGGCCCTCCATGGGAAGCCTGGCTTCCAGCTTGTGGCAGCTTGCATCTGGAAGAAATCCTGTTCCGTTCGGGATTATAGGTGGCCGAGGCCAGGTGCCCGGCAGACGGAGTTGGGCACAAAGGATGGCCTGTTTCCAGAAGTAAGTAAAGTCAGCTGCCCAGGTGCCTGATGTCAGTTTGCAGGTGGCTATTGTTCCTCCATGGGATGCCAGGCTTCCAGCTTGTGGCTGCTTGCATCTGGAAGTAATCCTGTTCCGTTCGGGATTGTAGGTGTCCGAGGCCAGGTGCCCGGCAGAAAGAGTTGGGCACAAAGGATGGCCTGTTTCCAGGGGTAAGTAAAGTCAGCTGCCCAGGTGCCTGATGTCAGTTTGTAGCAGGCCTTTGGCCCTCCAAGGGAAGCCAGTCTTCCAGTTTGTGGCAGCTTGCATCTGGAAGAAATCATGTTCCATTCGGGATTAGAGGTGGCCGAGGCCTGGTGCCCGGCAGAGGGAGTTGGGCACAAAGATGGCCGGTTTCCAGGGGTAAGTAAAGTCAGCTGCCCAGGTGTCTGATGTCAGTTTGTAGGAGGCCTTTGGCCCTCCAAGGGAAGATAGTCTTCCAGTTTGTGGCAGCTTGCATCTGGAAGAAATCCTGTTCCGTTCAAGATTGTAGGTGGCCGAGGCCAGGTGCCCGGCAGAGGGAGTTGGGCACAAATGATGGCCTGTTTCCAGGGGTTAGTAAAGTCAGCTGCCCAGGTGTCTGATGTCAGTTTGTAGCAGGCCGTTGGCCCTCCATGGGAAGCCTGGCTTCCAGCTTGTGGCAGCTTGCATCTGGAAGAAATGCTGATCCGTTCGGGATTGTAGGTGGCCGAGGCCAGGTGCCCGGCACAGGGAGTTGGGAACAACGGATGGCCTGTTTCCAGGGGTAAGTAAAGTTAGCTGCCCAGGTGCCTGGTGTCAGTTTGTAGGAGGCCTTTGGCCCTCCAAGGGAAGCTAGTCTTCCAGTTTGTGGCAGCTTGCATCTTGAAGAAATGCTGTTTTGCTCGGGAGTGTAGGTGGCCGAGGCCTGGTGCCTGGCAGAGGGAGTTGGGCACAAATGATGGACTGTTTCCAGGGGTAAGTAAAGTCAGCTGCCCAGGTGCCTGATGTCAGTTTGTAGCAGGCCTTTGGACCTCCATGGGAAGCCAGGCTTCCAGCTTGTGGCAGCTTGCATCTGGAAGAAATCCTGTTCCGTTCGGGATTGTAGGTGGCCGAGGACAGGTGCCCGGCAGGGGAAATTGGGCACAAAGGATGGCCTGTTTCCAGGGCGAAGTAAAGTCAGCTGCCCAGGTGCCTGATGTCAGTTTGTAAGAGGCCTTTGGCCCTCCAAGGGAAGCCAGGCTTCCAGCTTGTGGCAGCTTGCATCTGGAAGAAATCCTGTTCTGTTTGGGATTGTAGGTGGCCGAGGCCTGGTGCCCGGCAGAGGGAGTTGGGAACAAAGGATGGCCTGTTTCCAGGGGTAAGTAAAGTTAGCTGCCCAGGTGCCTGATGTCAGTTTGTAGGAGGCCTTTGGCCCTCCAAGGGAAGCTAGTCTTCCAGTTTGTGGCAGCTTGCATCTTGAAGAAATGCTGTTCTGCTCATGATTGTAGGTGGCAGAGGCCAGGTGCCCGGCAGAGGGAGTTGGGCACAAATGATGGCCTGTTTCCAGGGGTAAGTAAAGTCAGCTGCCCAGGTGCCTGATGTCAGTTTGTAGGAGGCCTTTGGCCCTCCAAGAGCAGCCAGGCTTCCAGTTTGTGGCTGCTTGCATCTGGAAGAAATCCTGTTCTATTTGGGAATGTAGGTGTCCGAGGCCTACAGCTCGGCAGAGGGAGTTGGGCACAAATGATGGCCTGTTTCCAGAGGTAAGAAAAGTCAGCTTCCCAGGTGCCTGATGTCAGTTTGTAGGAGGCCTTTGGCCCTCTAAGGGAAGCCAGGCTTCCAGCTTGTGGCAGCTTGTATCTGAATGAAATCCTGTTCCGTTTGGGATTGTAGGTGGCCGAGGCCTGGTGCCCGGCAGAGGGAGTTGGGCACAAATGATGGCCTGTTTCCAGGGCTAAGTAAAGTCAGCTGCCCAGGTGTCTGATGTCAGTTTGTAGCAGGCCGTTGGCCCTCCATGGGAAACCTGGCTTCCATCCTGTGGCAGCTTGCATCTGGAAGAAATGCTGATCCGTTCGGGATTGTAGGTGGCCGAAGCCAGGTGCCCGGCACAGGGAGTTGGGAACAACGGATGGCCTGTTTCCAGGGGTAAGTAAAGTCAGCTGCCCAGGTGCCTGATGTCAGTTTGTAGGAGGCCTTTGGCCCTCCAAGGGAAGCTAGTCTTCCAGTTTGTGGCAGCTTGCATCTTGAAGAAATGCTGTTCTGCTCATGATTGTAGGTGGCAGAGGCCAGGTGCCCGGCAGAGGGAGTTGGGCACAAATGATGGCCTGTTTCCAGGGATAAGTAAAGTCAGCTGCCCAGGTGCCTGATGTCAGGTGTAGGAGGCCTTTGGCCCTCCATGGGAAGCCAGGCTTCCAGCTTGTGGCAGCTTGCATCTGAAAGAAATCCTGTTCCGTTTGGGATTGTAGGTGGCCGAGGCCTGGTGCCCAACAGATGGAGTTGGGCACAAATGATGGCCTGTTTCCAGGGGTAAGTAAAGTCAGCTGCCCAGGTGCCTGATGTCAGTTTGTAGGAGGCCTTTGGCCCTGCAAGGGAAGCTAGTCTTCCAGTTTGTGGCAGCATGCATCTGGAAGAAATCCTGTTCCGTTCGGGATTGTAGGTGGCCGAGGCCAGGTGCCCGGCAGAGGGAGTTGGGCACAAAGGATGGCCTGTTTCCAGGGGTAAGTAAAGTTAGCTGCCCAGGTGCCTGATGTCAGTTTGTAGGAGGCCTTTGGCCCTCCAAGGGAAGCTAGTCTTCCAGTTTGTGGCAGCTTGCATCTTGAAGAAATGCTGTTCTACTCATGATTGTAGGTGGTCGAGGCCAGGTGCCCGGCAGAGGAAATTAGGCACTAAGGATGGCCTGTTTCCAGGGGTAAGTAAAGTCAGCTGCCCAGGTCCCTGATGTCAGTTTGTAAGAGGCCTTTGGCCCTCCAAGAGAAGCCAGGCTTCCAGCTTGTGGCAGCTTGCATCTGGAAGAAATCCTGTTCCGTTTGGGATTGTAGGTGGCCGAGGCCTTGTGCCCGGCAGAGGGAGTTGGGCACAAATGATGGCCTGTTTCCAGGGGTAAGTAAAGTCAGCTGCCCAGGTGTCTGATGTCAGTTTGTAGCAGGCCTTTGGCCCTCCATGGGAAGCCTGGCTTCCAGCTTGTGGCAGCTTGCATCTGGAAGAAATCCTGTTCCGTTCGGCGTTGTAGGTGTCCGGAGCCGGGTGGCCTGCTGAGGGAGTAGGGAACAAAGGATGGCCTGTTTCCAGGGATAAGCAAAGTCAGCTGCCCAGGTGCCTGATGTCAGTTTGTAGGAGGCCTTTGGCCCTCCAAGGGAAGCTAGTCTTCCAGTTTGTGGCAGCATGCATCTGGAAGAAATCCTGTTCCGTTCGGGATTGTAGGTGGCCGAGGCCAGGTGCCCGGCAGAGGGAGTTGGGCACAAATGATGGCCTCTTTCCAGGGGTAAGTAAAGTCAGCTGCCCAGGTGTCTGATGTCAGTTTGTAGCAGGCCTTTGGCCCTCCATGGGAAGCCTGGCTTCCAGCTTGTGGCAGCTTGCATCTGGAAGAAATGCTGTTCCGTTCGGGATTGTAGGTGGCCGAGGCCAGGTGCCCGGCAAAGGGAGTTGGGAACAAAGGATGGCCTGTTTCCAGGGGTAAGTAAAGTCAGCTGCCCAGGTGCCTGATGTCAGTTTGTAGGAGGCCTTTGGCCCTCCAAGGGAAGCCAGGCTTCCAGCTTGTGGCAGCTTGCATCTGGAAGAAATCCTGTTCCGTTTGGGATTGTCGGTGGCCGATGCCTGGTGCCCGGCAGAGGGAGTTGGGCACAAATGATGGCCTGTTTCCAGGGGTAAGTAAATTCAGCTGCCCAGGTGCCTGATGTCAGTTTGTAGGAGGCCTTTGGCCCTCCAAGGGAAGCAAGTCTTCCAGTTTGTGGCAGCTTGCATCTGGAAGAAATCCTGTTCCGTTTGGGATTGTAGGTGGCCGAGGCCAGGTGCCCGGCAGAGGGAGTTGGGCACAAATGATGGCCTGTTTCCAGGGGTTAGTAAAGTCAGCTGCCCAGGTGTCTGATGTCAGTTTGTAGCAGGCCGTTGGCCCTCCATGGGAAACCTGGCTTCCATCCTGTGGCAGCTTGCATCTGGAAGAAATGCTGATCCGTTCGGGATTGTAGGTGGCCGAGGCCAGGTGCCCGGCACAGGGAGTTGGGAACAACGGATGGCCTGTTTCCAGGGGTAAGTAAAGTTAGCTGCCCAGGTGCCTGATGTCAGTTTGTAGGAGGCCTTTGGCCCTCCAAGGGAAGCTAGTCTTCCAGTTTGTGGCAGCTTGCATCTTGAAGAAATGCTGTTCTGCTCATGATTGTAGGTGGCAGAGGCCAGGTGCCCGGCAGAGGGAGTTGGGCACAAATGATGGCCTGTTTAACGGGATAAGTAAAGTCAGCTGCCCAGGTGCCTGATGTCAGTTTGTAGGAGGCCTTTGGCCCTCCATGGGAAGCCAGGCTTCCAGCTTGTGGCAGCTTGCATCTGAAAGAAATCCTGTTCCGTTTGGGATTGTAGGTGGCCGAGGCCTGGTGCCCAACAGATGGAGTTGGGCACAAATGATGGCCTGTTTCCAGGGGTAAGTAAAGTCAGCTGCCCAGGTGCCTGATGTCAGTTTGTAGGAGGCCTTTGGCCCTCCAACGGAAGCTAGTCTTCCAGTTTGTGGCTGCTTGCATCTGGAAGAAATCCTGTTCTATTTGGGAATGTAGGTGGCCGAGGCCGGCAGCTCGGAAGAGGGAGTTGGGCACAAATGATGGCCTGTTTCCAGAGGTAAGTAAAGTCAGCTTCCCAGGTGCCTGATGTCAGTTTTTAGGAGGCCTTTGGCCCTCTAAGGGAAGCCAGGCTTCCAGCTTGTGGCAGCTTGCATCTGAATGAAATCCTGTTCCGTTTGGGATTGTAGGTGGCCGAGGCCTTGTGCCCGGCAGAGGGAGTTGGGCACAAATGATGGCCTGTTTCCAGGGCTAAGTAAAGTCAGCTGCCCAGGTGCCTGATGTCAGTTTGTAGGAGGCCTTTGGCCCTGCAAGGGAAGCTAGTCTTCCAGTTTGTGGCAGCATGCATCTGGAAGAAATCCTGTTCCGTTCGGGATTGTAGGTGGCCGAGGCCAGGTGCCCGGCAGAGGGAGTTGGGCACAAATGATGGCCTGTTTCCAGGGGTTAGTAAAGTCAGCTGCCCAGGTGTCTGATGTCAGTTTGTAGCAGGCCGTTGGCCCTCCATGGGAAGCCTGGCTTCCAGCTTGTGGCAGCTTGCATCTGGAAGAAATGCTGATCCGTTCGGGATTGTAGGTGGCTGAGGCCAGGTGCCCGGCACAGGGAGTTGGGAACAACGGATGGCCTGTTTCCAGGGGTAAGTAAAGTTAGCTGCCCAGGTGCCTGGTGTCAGTTTGTAGGAGGCCTTTGGCCCTCCAAGGGAAGCTAGTCTTCCAGTTTGTGGCAGCTTGCATCTTGAAGAAATGCTGTTTTGCTCGGGAGTGTAGGTGGCCGAGGCCTGGTGCCTGGCAGAGGGAGTTGGGCACAAATGATGGACTGTTTCCAGGGGTAAGTAAAGTCAGCTGCTCAGGTGCCTGATGTCAGTTTGTAGCAGGCCTTTGGACCTCCATGGGAAGCCAGGCTTCCAGCTTGTGGCAGCTTGCATCTGGAAGAAATCCTGTTCCGTTCGGGATTGTAGGTGGCCGAGGACAGGTGCCCTGCAGAGGAAATTGGGCACAAAGGATGGCCTGTTTCCAGGGCGAAGTAAAGTCAGCTGCCCAGGTGCCTGATGTCAGTTTTTAAGAGGCCTTTGGCCCTCCAAGGGAAGCCAGGCTTCCAGCTTGTGGCAGCTTGCATCTGGAAGAAATCCTGTTCTGTTTGGGATTGTAGGTGGCCGAGGCCTGGTGCCCGGCAGAGGGAGTTGGGCACAAATGATGGCCTGTTTCCAGAGGTAAGTAAAGTCAGCTGCCCAGGTGCCTGATGTCAGTTTGTAGGAGGCCTTTGGCCCTCCATGGGAAGCTAGTCTTCCAGTTTGTGGCAGCATGCATCTGGAAGAAATCCTGTTCCGTTCGGGATTGTAGGTGACCGAGGCCAGGTGCCCGGCAGAGGGAGTTGGGAACAAAGGATGGCCTGTTTCCAGGGGTAAGTAAAGTTAGCTGCCCAGGTGCCTGATGTCAGTTTGTAGGAGGCCTTTGGCCCTCCAAGGGAAGCTAGTCTTCCAGTTTGTGGCAGCTTGCATCTTGAAGAAATGCTGTTCTGCTCATGATTGTAGGTGGCAGAGGCCAGGTGCCCGGCAGAGGGAGTTGGGCACAAATGATGGCCTGTTTCCAGGGGTAAGTAAAGTCAGCTGCCCAGGTGCCTGATGTCAGTTTGTAGGAGGCCTTTGGCCCTCCAAGAGCAGCCAGGCTTCCAGTTTGTGGCTGCTTGCATCTGGAAGAAATCCTGTTCTATTTGGGAATGTAGGTGTCCGAGGCCTACAGCTCGGCAGAGGGAGTTGGGCACAAATGATGGCCTGTTTCCAGAGGTAAGTAAAGTCAGCTTCCCAGGTGCCTGATGTCAGTTTGTAGGAGGCCTTTGGCCCTCTAAGGGAAGCCAGGCTTCCAGCTTGTGGCAGCTTGTATCTGAATGAAATCCTGTTCCGTTTGGGATTGTAGGTGGCCGAGGCCTGGTGCCCGGCAGAGGGAGTTGGGCACAAATGATGGCCTGTTTCCAGGGCTAAGTAAAGTCAGCTGCCCAGGTGTCTGATGTCAGTTTGTAGCAGGCCGTTGGCCCTCCATGGGAAACCTGGCTTCCATCCTGTGGCAGCTTGCATCTGGAAGAAATGCTGATCCGTTCGGGATTGTAGGTGGCCGAGGCCAGGTGCCCGGCACAGGGAGTTGGGAACAACGGATGGCCTGTTTCCAGGGGTAAGTAAAGTTAGCTGCCCAGGTGCCTGATGTCAGTTTGTAGGAGGCCTTTGGCCCTCCAAGGGAAGCTAGTCTTCCAGTTTGTGGCAGCTTGCATCTTGAAGAAATGCTGTTCTGCTCATGATTGTAGGTGGCAGAGGCCAGGTGCCCGGCAGAGGGAGTTGGGCACAAATGATGGCCTGTTTCCAGGGATAAGTAAAGTCAGCTGCCCAGGTGCCTGATGTCAGTTTGTAGGAGGCCTTTGGCCCTCCATGGGAAGCCAGGCTTCCAGCTTGTGGCAGCTTGCATCTGAAAGAAATCCTGTTCCGTTTGGGATTGTAGGTGGCCGAGGCCTGGTGCCCAACAGATGGAGTTGGGCACAAATGATGGCCTGTTTCCAGGGGTAAGTAAAGTCAGCTGCCCAGGTGCCTGATGTCAGTTTGTAGGAGGCCTTTGGCCCTCCAACGGAAGCTAGTCTTCCAGTTTGTGGCTGCTTGCATCTGGAAGAAATCCTGTTCTATTTGGGAATGTAGGTGGCCGAGGCCTGCAGCTCGGCAGAGGGAGTTGGGCACAAATGATGGCCTGTTTCCAGAGGTAAGTAAAGTCAGCTTCCCAGGTGCCTGATTTCAGTTTTTAGGAGGCCTTTGGCCCTCTAAGGGAAGCCAGGCTTCCAGCTTGTGGCAGCTTGCATCTGAATGAAATCCTGTTCCGTTTGGGATTGTAGGTGGCCGAGGCCTTGTGCCCGGCAGAGGGAGTTGGGCACAAATGATGGCCTGTTTCAAGGGCTAAGTAAAGTCAGCTGCCCAGGTGCCTGATGTCAGTTTGTAGGAGGCCTTTGGCCCTGCAAGGGAAGCTAGTCTTCCAGTTTGTGGCAGCATGCATCTGGAAGAAATCCTGTTCCGTTCGGGATTGTAGGTGGCCGAGGCCAGGTGCCCGGCAGAGGGAGTTGGGCACAAAGGATGGCCTGTTTCCAGGGGTAAGTAAAGTTAGCTGCCCAGGTGCCTGATGTCAGTTTGTAGGAGGCCTTTGGCCCTCCAAGGGAAGCTAGTCTTCCAGTTTGTGGCAGCTTGCATCTTGAAGAAATGCTGTTCTACTCATGATTGTAGGTGGTCGAGGCCAGGTGCCCGGCAGAGGGAGTTGGGCACAAATGATGGCCTGTTTCCAGGGGTAAGTAAAGTCAGCTGCCCAGGTGCCTGATGTCAGTTTGTAGCAGGCCTTTGGCCCTCCATGGGAAGCCAGGCTTCCAGCTTGTGGCAGCTTGCATCTGGAAGAAATCCTGTTCCGTTCGGCGTTGTAGGTGTCCGGAGCCGGGTGGCCTGCTGAGGGAGTAGGGAACAAAGGATGGCCTGTTTCCAGGGGTAAGTAAAGTCAGCTGCCCAGGTGCCTGATGTCAGTTTGTAGGAGGCCTTTGGCCCTCCAAGGGAAGCTAGTCTTCCAGTTTGTGGCAGCATGCATCTGGAAGAAATCCTGTTCCGTTCGGGATTGTAGGTGGCCGAGGCCAGGTGCCCGGCAGAGGGAGTTGGGCACAAATGATGGCCTGTTTCCAGGGGTAAGTAAAGTCAGCTGCCCAGGTGTCTGATGTCAGTTTGTAGCAGGCCTTTGGCCCTCCATGGGAAGCCAGGCTTCCAGCTTGTGGCAGCTTGCATCTGGAAGAAATCCTGTTCCGTTCGGGATTGTAGGTGGCCGAGGCAAGGTGCCCGGCAGAGGAAATTAGGCACAAAGGATGGCCTGTTTCCAGGGGTAAGTAAAGTCAGCTGCCCAGGTCCCTGATGTCAGTTTGTAAGAGGCCTTTGGCCCCCCAAGAGAAGCCAGGCTTCCAGCTTGTGGCAGCTTGCATCTGGAAGAAATCCTGTTCCGTTTGGGATTGTAGGTGGCCGAGGCCTTGTGCCCGGCAGAGGGAGTTGGGCACAAATGATGGCCTGTTTCCAGGGCTAAGTAAAGTCAGCTGCCCAGGTGCCTGATGTCAGTTTGTAGGAGGCCTTTGGCCCTGCAAGGGAAGCTAGTCTTCCAGTTTGTGGCAGCATGCATCTGGAAGAAATCCTGTTCCGTTCGGGATTGTAGGTGGCCGAGGCCAGGTGCCCGGCAGAGGGAGTTGGGCACAAAGGATGGCGTGTTTCCAGGGGTAAGTAAAGTTAGCTGCCCAGGTGCCTGATGTCAGTTTGTAGGAGGCCTTTGGCCCTCCAAGGGAAGCTAGTCTTCCAGTTTGTGGTCGCTTGCATCTTGAAGAAATGCTGTTCTACTCATGATTGTAGGTGGTCGAGGCCAGGTGCCCGGCAGAGGGAGTTGGGCACAAATGATGGCCTGTTTCCAGGGGTAAGTAAAGTCAGCTGCCCAGGTGCCTGATGTCAGTTTGTAGCAGGCCTTTGGCCCTCCATGGGAAGCCTGGCTTCCAGCTTGTGGCAGCTTGCATCTGGAAGAAATCCTGTTCCGTTCGGCGTTGTAGGTGTCCGGAGCCGGGTGGCCTGCTGAGGGAGTAGGGAACAAAGGATGGCCTGTTTCCAGGGATAAGTAAAGTCAGCTGCCCAGGTGCCTGATGTCAGTTTGTAGGAGGCCTTTGGCCCTCCAAGGGAAGCTAGTCTTCCAGTTTGTGGCAGCATGCATCTGGAAGAAATCCTGTTCCGTTCGGGATTGTAGGTGGCCGAGGCCAGGTGCCCGGCAGAGGGAGTTGGGCACAAATGATGGCCTCTTTCCAGGGGTAAGTAAAGTCAGCTGCCCAGGTGTCTGATGTCAGTTTGTAGCAGGCCTTTGGCCCTCCATGGGAAGCCTGGCTTCCAGCTTGTGGCAGCTTGCATCTGGAAGAAATGCTGTTCCGTTCGGGATTGTAGGTGGCCGAGGCCAGGTGCCCGGCAAAGGGAGTTGGGCACAAAGGATGGCCTGTTTCCAGGGGTAAGTAAAGTCAGCTGCCCAGGTGCCTGATGTCAGTTTGTAGGAGGCCTTTGGCCCTCCAAGGGAAGCCAGGCTTCCAGCTTGTGGCAGCTTGCATCTGGAAGAAATCCTGTTCCGTTTGGGATTGTCGGTGGCCGATGCCTGGTGCCCGGCAGAGGGAGTTGGGCACAAATGATGGCCTGTTTCCAGGGGTAAGTAAATTCAGCTGCCCAGGTGCCTGATGTCAGTTTGTAGGAGGCCTTTGGCCCTCCAAGGGAAGCAAGTCTTCCAGTTTGTGGCAGCTTGCATCTGGAAGAAATCCTGTTCCGTTTGGGATTGTAGGTGGCCGAGGCCAGGTGCCCGGCAGAGGGAGTTGGGCACAAATGATGGCCTGTTTCCAGGGGTTAGTAAAGTCAGCTGCCCAGGTGTCTGATGTCAGTTTGTAGCAGGCCGTTGGCCCTCCATGGGAAACCTGGCTTCCATCCTGTGGCAGCTTGCATCTGGAAGAAATGCTGATCCGTTCGGGATTGTAGGTGGCCGAGGCCAGGTGCCCGGCACAGGGAGTTGGGAACAACGGATGGCCTTTTTCCAGGGGTAAGTAAAGTTAGCTGCCCAGGTGCCTGATGTCAGTTTGTAGGAGGCCTTTGGCCCTCCAAGGGAAGCTAGTCTTCCAGTTTGTGGCAGCTTGCATCTTGAAGAAATGCTGTTCTGCTCATGATTGTAGGTGGCAGAGGCCAGGTGCCCGGCAGAGGGAGTTGGGCACAAATGATGGCCTGTTTCCAGGGATAAGTAAAGTCAGCTGCCCAGGTGCCTGATGTCAGTTTGTAGGAGGCCTTTGGCCCTCCATGGGAAGCCAGGCTTCCAGCTTGTGGCAGCTTGCATCTGAAAGAAATCCTGTTCCGTTTGGGATTGTAGGTGGCCGAGGCCTGGTGCCCAACAGATGGAGTTGGGCACAAATGATGGCCTGTTTCCAGGGGTAAGTAAAGTCAGCTGCCCAGGTGCCTGATGTCAGTTTGTAGGAGGCCTTTGGCCCTCCAACGGAAGCTAGTCTTCCAGTTTGTGGCTGCTTGCATCTGGAAGAAATCCTGTTCTATTTGGGAATGTAGGTGGCCGAGGCCTGCAGCTCGACAGAGGGAGTTGGGCACAAATGATGGCCTGTTTCCAGAGGTAAGTAAAGTCAGCTTCCCAGGTGCCTGATGTCAGTTTTTAGGAGGCCTTTGGCCCTCTAAGGGAAGCCAGGCTTCCAGCTTGTGGCAGCTTGCATCTGAATGAAATCCTGTTCCGTTTGGGATTGTAGGTGGCCGAGGCCTTGTGCCCGGCAGAGGGAGTTGGGCACAAATGATGGCCTGTTTCCAGGGCTAAGTAAAGTCAGCTGCCCAGGTGCCTGATGTCAGTTTGTAGGAGGCCTTTGGCCCTGCAAGGGAAGCTAGTCTTCCAGTTTGTGGCAGCATGCATCTGGAAGAAATCCTGTTCCGTTCGGGATTGTAGGTGGCCGAGGCCAGGTGCCCGGCAGAGGGAGTTGGGCACAAAGGATGGCCTGTTTCCAGGGGTAAGTAAAGTTAGCTGCCCAGGTGCCTGATGTCAGTTTGTAGGAGGCCTTTGGCCCTCCAAGGGAAGCTAGTCTTCCAGTTTGTGGCAGCTTGCATCTTGAAGAAATGCTGTTCTACTCATGATTGTAGGTGGCCGAGGCCAGGTGCCCGGCAGAGGGAGTTGGGCACAAATGATGGCCTGTTTCCAGGGGTAAGTAAAGTCAGCTGCCCAGGTGCCTGATGTCAGTTTGTAGCAGGCCTTTGGCCCTCCATGGGAAGCCAGGCTTCCAGCTTGTGGCAGCTTGCATCTGGAAGAAATCCTGTTCCGTTCGGGATTGTAGGTGGCCGGAGCCGGGTGGCCTGCTGAGGGAGTAGGGAACAAAGGATGGCCTGTTTCCAGGGGTAAGTAAAGTCAGCTGCCCAGGTGCCTGATGTCAGTTTGTAGGAGGCCTTTGGCCCTCCAAGGGAAGCTAGTCTTCCAGTTTGTGGCAGCATGCATCTGGAAGAAATCCTGTTCCGTTCGGGATTGTAGGTGGCCGAGGCCAGGTGCCCGGCAGAGGGAGTTGGGCACAAATGATGGCCTGTTTCCAGGGCTAAGTAAAGTCAGCTGCCCAGGTGTCTGATGTCAGTTTGTAGCAGGCCTTTGGCCCTCCATGGGAAGCCAGGCTTCCAGCTTGTGGCAGCTTGCATCTGGAAGAAATCCTGTTCCGTTCGGGATTGTAGGTGGCCGAGGCCAGGTGCCCGGCAGAGGAAATTAGGCACAAAGGATGGCCTGTTTCCAGGGGTAAGTAAAGTCAGCTGCCCAGGTCCCTGATGTCAGTTTGTAAGAGGCCTTAGGCCCTCCAAGAGAAGCCAGGCTTCCAGCTTGTGGCAGCTTGCATCTGGAAGAAATCCTGTTCCGTTTGGGATTGTAGGTGGCCGAGGCCAGGTGCCCGGCAGAGGGAGTTGGGCACAAATGATGGCCTGTTTCCAGGGCTAAGTAAAGTCAGCTGCCCAGGTGCCTGATGTCAGTTTGTAGGAGGCCTTTGGCCCTGCAAGGGAAGCTAGTCTTCCAGTTTGTGGCAGCATGCATCTGGAAGAAATCCTGTTCCGTTCGGGATTGTAGGTGGCCGAGGCCAGGTGCCCGGCAGAGGGAGTTGGGCACAAAGGATGGCCTGTTTCCAGGGGTAAGTAAAGTTAGCTGCCCAGGTGCCTGATGTCAGTTTGTAGGAGGCCTTTGGCCCTCCAAGGGAAGCTAGTCTTCCAGTTTGTGGTCGCTTGCATCTTGAAGAAATGCTGTTCTACTCATGATTGTAGGTGGTCGAGGCCAGGTGCCCGGCAGAGGGAGTTGGGCACAAATGATGGCCTGTTTCCAGGGGTAAGTAAAGTCAGCTGCCCAGGTGCCTGATGTCAGTTTGTAGCAGGCCTTTGGCCCTCCATGGGAAGCCTGGCTTCCAGCTTGTGGCAGCTTGCATCTGGAAGAAATCCTGTTCCGTTCGGCGTTGTAGGTGTCCGGAGCCGGGTGGCCTGCTGAGGGAGTAGGGAACAAAGGATGGCCTGTTTCCAGGGATAAGTAAAGTCAGCTGCCCAGGTGCCTGATGTCAGTTTGTAGGAGGCCTTTGGCCCTCCAAGGGAAGCTAGTCTTCCAGTTTGTGGCAGCATGCATCTGGAAGAAATCCTGTTCCGTTCGGGATTGTAGGTGGCCGAGGCCAGGTGCCCGGCAGAGGGAGTTGGGCACAAATGATGGCCTGTTTCCAGGGCTAAGTAAAGTCAGCTGCCCAGGTGTCTGATGTCAGTTTGTAGCAGGCCTTTGGCCCTCCATGGGAAGCCAGGCTTCCAGCTTGTGGCAGCTTGCATCTGGAAGAAATCCTGTTCCGTTCGGGATTGTAGGTGGCCGAGGCCAGGTGCCCGGCAGAGGAAATTAGGCACAAAGGATGGCCTGTTTCCAGGGGTAAGTAAAGTCAGCTGCCCAGGTCCCTGATGTCAGTTTGTAAGAGGCCTTTGGCCCTCCAAGAGAAGCCAGGCCTCCAGCTTGTGGCAGCTTGCATCTGGAAGAAATCCTGTTCCGTTTGGGATTGTAGGTGGCCGAGGCCTTGTGCCCGGCAGAGGGAGTTGGGCACAAATGATGGCCTGTTTCCAGGGCTAAGTAAAGTCAGCTGCCCAGGGTGCCTGATGTCAGTTTGTAGGAGGCCTTTGGCCCTGCAAGGGAAGCTAGTCTTCCAGTTTGTGGCAGCATGCATCTGGAAGAAATCCTGTTCCGTTCGGGATTGTAGGTGGCCGAGGCCAGGTGCCCGGCAGAGGGAGTTGGGCACAAAGGATGGCGTGTTTCCAGGGGTAAGTAAAGTTAGCTGCCCAGGTGCCTGATGTCAGTTTGTAGGAGGCCTTTGGCCCTCCAAGGGAAGCTAGTCTTCCAGTTTGTGGTCGCTTGCATCTTGAAGAAATGCTGTTCTACTCATGATTGTAGGTGGTCGAGGCCAGGTGCCCGGCAGAGGGAGTTGGGCACAAATGATGGCCTGTTTCCAGGGGTAAGTAAAGTCAGCTGCCCAGGTGCCTGATGTCAGTTTGTAGCAGGCCTTTGGCCCTCCATGGGAAGCCTGGCTTCCAGCTTGTGGCAGCTTGCATCTGGAAGAAATCCTGTTCCGTTCGGCGTTGTAGGTGTCCGGAGCCGGGGTGGCCTGCTGAGGGAGTAGGGAACAAAGGATGGCCTGTTTCCAGGGATAAGTAAAGTCAACTGCCCAGGTGCCTGATGTCAGTTTGTAGGAGGCCTTTGGCCCTCCAAGGGAAGCTAGTCTTCCAGTTTGTGGCAGCATGCATCTGGAAGAAATCCTGTTCCGTTCGGGATTGTAGGTGGCCGAGGCCAGGTGCCCGGCAGAGGGAGTTGGGCACAAATGATGGCCTCTTTCCAGGGGTAAGTAAAGTCAGCTGCCCAGGTGTCTGATGTCAGTTTGTAGCAGGCCTTTGGCCCTCCATGGGAAGCCTGGCTTCCAGCTTGTGGCAGCTTGCATCTGGAAGAAATGCTGTTCCGTTCGGGATTGTAGGTGGCCGAGGCCAGGTGCCCGGGCAAAGGGAGTTGGCACAAAGAATGGCCTGTTTCCAGGGGGTAAGTAAAGTCAGCTGCCCAGGTGCCTGATGTCAGTTTGTAGGAGGCCTTTGGCCCTCCAAGGGAAGCCAGGCTTCCAGCTTGTGGCAGCTTGCATCTGGAAGAAATCCTGTTCCGTTGGCGGGAATTGTCGGAGGCCGATGCCTGGTGCCCGGCAGAGGGAGTTGGGCACAAATGATGGCCTGTTTCCAGGGGGTAAGTAAATTCAGCTGCCCAGGTGCCTGATGTCAGTTTGTAGGAGGCCTTTGGCCCTCCAAGGGAAGCAAGTCTTCCAGTTTGTGGCTGCATCTGGAAGAAATCCTGTTCCGTTTGGGATTGTAGGTGGCCGAGGCCAGGTGCCCGGCAGAGGGAGTTGGGCACAAATGATGGCCTGTTTCCAGGGGTTAGTAAAGTCAGCTGCCCAGGTGTCTGATGTCAGTTTGTAGCAGGCCGTTGGCCCTCCATGGGAAACCTGGCTTCCATCCTGTGGCAGCTTGCATCTGGAAGAAATGCTGATCCGTTCGGGATTGTAGGTGGCCGAGGCCAGGTGCCCGGCACAGGGAGTTGGGAACAACGGATGGCCTTTTTCCAGGGGGTAAGTAAAGTTAGCTGCCCAGGTGCCTGATGTCAGTTTGTAGGAGGCCTTTGGCCCTCCAAGGGAAGCTAGTCTTCCAGTTTGTGGCAGCTTGCATCTTGAAGAAATGCTGTTCTGCTCATGATTGTAGGTGGCAGAGGCCAGGTGCCCGGCAGAGGGAGTTGGGCACAAATGATGGCCTGTTTCCAGGGATAAGTAAAGTCAGCTGCCCAGGTGCCTGATGTCAGTTTGTAGGAGGCCTTTGGCCCTCCATGGGAAGCCAGGCTTCCAGCTTGTGGCAGCTTGCATCTGAAAGAAATCCTGTTCCGTTTGGGATTGTAGGTGGCCAAAGCCTGGTGCCCAACAGATGGAGTTGGGCACAAATGATGGCCTGTTTCCAGGGGTAAGTAAAGTCAGCTGCCCAGGTGCCTGATGTCAGTTTGTAGGAGGCCTTTGGCCCTCCAACGGAAGCTAGTCTTCCAGTTTGTGGCTGCTTGCATCTGGAAGAAATCCTGTTCTATTTGGGAATGTAGGTGGCCGAGGCCTGCAGCTCGACAGAGGGAGTTGGGCACAAATGATGGCCTGTTTCCAGGGATAAGTAAAGTCAGCTGCCCAGGTGCCTGATGTCAGTTTGTAGGAGGCCTTTGGCCCTCCAAGGGAAGCTAGTCTTCCAGTTTGTGGCAGCATGCATCTGGAAGAAATCCTGTTCCGTTCGGGATTGTAGGTGGCCGAGGCCAGGTGCCCGGCAGAGGGAGTTGGGCACAAATGATGGCCTGTTTCCAGGGCTATGTAAAGTCAGCTGCCCAGGTGTCTGATGTCAGTTTGTAGCAGGCCTTTGGCCCTCCATGGGAAGCCAGGCTTCCAGCTTGTGGCAGCTTGCATCTGGAAGAAATCCTGTTCCGTTCGGGATTGTAGGTGGCCGAGGCCAGGTGCCCGGCAGAGGAAATTAGGCACAAAGGATGGCCTGTTTCCAGGGGTAAGTAAAGTCAGCTGCCCAGGTCCCTGATGTCAGTTTGTAAGAGGCCTTAGGCCCTCCAAGAGAAGCCAGGCTTCCAGCTTGTGGCAGCTTGCATCTGGAAGAAATCCTGTTCCGTTTGGGATTGTAGGTGGCCGAGGCCTTGTGCCCGGCAGAGGGAGTTGGGCACAAATGATGGCCTGTTTCCAGGGCTAAGTAAAGTCAGCTGCCCAGGTGCCTGATGTCAGTTTGTAGGAGGCCTTTGGCCCTCCAAGGGAAGCTAGTCTTCCAGTTTGTGGCAGCATGCATCTGGAAGAAAATCCTGTTCCGTTCGGGATTGTAGGTGGCCGAGGCCAGGTGCCCGGCAGAGGGAGTTGGGCACAAAGGATGGCGTGTTTCCAGGGGTAAGTAAAGTTAGCTGCCCAGGTGCCTGATGTCAGTTTGTAGGAGGCCTTTGGCCCTCCAAGGGAAGCTAGTCTTCCAGTTTGTGGTCGCTTGCATCTTGAAGAAATGCTGTTCTACTCATGATTGTAGGTGGTCGAGGCCAGGTGCCCGGCAGAGGGAGTTGGGCACAAATGATGGCCTGTTTCCAGGGGTAAGTAAAGTCAGCTGCCCAGGTGCCTGATGTCAGTTTGTAGCAGGCCTTTGGCCCTCCATGGGAAGCCTGGCTTCCAGCTTGTGGCAGCTTGCATCTGGAAGAAATCCTGTTCCGTTCGGCGTTGTAGGTGTCCGGAGCCGGGTGGCCTGCTGAGGGAGTAGGGAACAAAGGATGGCCTGTTTCCAGGGATAAGTAAAGTCAGCTGCCCAGGTGCCTGATGTCAGTTTGTAGGAGGCCTTTGGCCCTCCAAGGGAAGCTAGTCTTCCAGTTTGTGGCAGCATGCATCTGGAAGAAATCCTGTTCCGTTCGGGATTGTAGGTGGCCGAGGCCAGGTGCCCGGCAGAGGGAGTTGGGCACAAATGATGGCCTCTTTCCAGGGCTAAGTAAAGTCAGCTGCCCAGGTGTCTGATGTCAGTTTGTAGCAGGCCCTTTGGCCCTCCATGGGAAGCCAGGCTTCCAGCTTGTGGCAGCTTGCATCTGGAAGAAATCCTGTTCCGTTCGGGATTGTAGGTGGCCGAGGCCAGGTGCCCGGCAGAGGAATATAGGCACAAAGGATGGCCTGTTTCCAGGGGTAAGTAAATTCAGCTGCCCAGGTCCCTGATGTCAGTTTGTAAGAGGCCTTTGGCCCTCCAAGAGAAGCCAGGCTTCCAGCTTGTGGCAGCTTGCATCTGGAAGAAATCCTGTTCCGTTTGGGATTGTAGGTGGCCGAGGCCTTGTGCCCGGCAGAGGGAGTTGGGCACAAATGATGGCCTGTTTCCAGGGCTAAGTAAAGTCAGCTGCCCAGGTGCCTGATGTCAGTTTGTAGGAGGCCTTTGGCCCTGCAAGGGAAGCTAGTCTTCCAGTTTGTGGCAGCATGCATCTGGAAGAAATCCTGTTCCGTTCGGGATTGTAGGTGGCCGAGGCCAGGTGCCCGGCAGAGGGAGTTGGGCACAAAGGATGGCGTGTTTCCAGGGGTAAGTAAAGTTAGCTGCCCAGGTGCCTGATGTCAGTTTGTAGGAGGCCTTTTGGCCCTCCAAGGGAAGCTAGTCTTCCAGTTTGTGGTCGCTTGCATCTTGAAGAAATGCTGTTCTACTCATGATTGTAGGTGGTCGAGGCCAGGTGCCCGGCAGAGGGAGTTGGGCACAAATGATGGCCTGTTTCCAGGGGTAAGTAAAGTCAGCTGCCCAGGTGCCTGATGTCAGTTTGTAGCAGGCCTTTGGCCCTCCATGGGAAGCCTGGCTTCCAGCTTGTGGCAGCTTGCATCTGGAAGAAATCCTGTTCCGTTCGGCGTTGTAGGTGTCCGGAGCCGGGTGGCCTGCTGAGGGAGTAGGGAACAAAGGATGGCCTGTTTCCAGGGATAAGTAAAGTCAGCTGCCCAGGTGCCTGATGTCAGTTTGTAGGAGGCCTTTGGCCCTCCAAGGGAAGCTAGTCTTCAAGTTTGTGGCAGCATGCATCTGGAAGAAATCCTGTTCCGTTCGGGATTGTAGGTGGCCGAGGCCAGGTGCCCGGCAGAGGGAGTTGGGCACAAATGATGGCCTCTTTCCAGGGGTAAGTAAAGTCAGCTGCCCAGGTGTCTGATTTCAGTTTGTAGCAGGCCTTTGGCCCTCCATGGGAAGCCTGGCTTCCAGCTTGTGGCAGCTTGCATCTGGAAGAAATGCTGTTCCGTTCGGGATTGTAGGTGGCCGAGGCCAGGTGCCCGGCAAAGGGAGTTGGGCACAAAGGATGGCCTGTTTCCAGGGGTAAGTAAAGTCAGCTGCCCAGGTGCCTGATGTCAGTTTGTAGGAGGCCTTTGGCCCTCCAAGGGAAGCCAGGCTTCCAGCTTGTGGCAGCTTGCATCTGGAAGAAATCCTGTTCCGTTTGGGATTGTCGGTGGCCGATGCCTGGTGCCACGGCAGAGGGAGTTGGGCACAAATGATGGCCTGTTTCCAGGGGTAAGTAAATTCAGCTGCCCAGGTGCCTGATGTCAGTTTGTAGGAGGCCTTTGGCCCTCCAAGGGAAGCAAGTCTTCCAGTTTGTGGCAGCTTGCATCTGGAAGAAATCCTGTTCCGTTTGGGATTGTAGGTGGCCGAGGCCAGGTGCCCGGCAGAGGGAGTTGGGCACAAATGATGGCCTGTTTCCAGGGGTTAGTAAAGTCAGCTGCCCAGGTGTCTGATGTCAGTTTGTAGCAGGCCGTTGGCCCTCCATGGGAAACCTGGCTTCCATCCTGTGGCAGCTTGCATCTGGAAGAAGTGCTGATCCGTTCGGGATTGTAGGTGGCCGAGGCCAGGTGCCCGGCACAGGGAGTTGGGAACAACGGATGGCCTGTTTCCAGGGGTAAGTAAAGTCAGCTGCCCAGGTGCCTGATGTCAGTTTGTAGGAGGCCTTTGGCCCTCCAAGGGAAGCTAGTCTTCCAGTTTGTGGCAGCTTGCATCTTGAAGAAATGCTGTTCTGCTCATGATTGTAGGTGGCAGAGGCCAGGTGCCCGGCAGAGGGAGTTGGGCACAAATGATGGCCTGTTTCCAGGGATAAGTAAAGTCAGCTGCCCAGGTGCCTGATGTCAGTTTGTAGGAGGCCTTTGGCCCTCCATGGGAAGCCAGGCTTCCAGCTTGTGGGCAGCTTGCATCTGAAAGAAATCCTGTTCCGTTTGGGATTGTAGGTGGCCGAGGCCTGGTGCCCAACAGATGGAGTTGGGCACAAATGATGGCCTGTTTCCAGGGGTAAGTAAAGTCAGCTGCCCAGGTGCCTGATGTCAGTTTGTAGGGGGCCTTTGGCCCTCCAACGGAAGCTAGTCTTCCAGTTTGTGGCTGCTTGCATCTGGAAGAAATCCTGTTCTATTTGGGAATGTAGGTGGCCGAGGCCTGCAGCTCGACAGAGGGAGTTGGGCACAAATGATGGCCTGTTTCCAGAGGTAAGTAAAGTCAGCTTCCCAGGTGCCTGATGTCAGTTTTTAGGAGGCCTTTGGCCCTCTAAGGGAAGCCAGGCTTCCAGCTTGTGGCAGCTTGCATCTGAATGAAATCCTGTTCCGTTTGGGATTGTAGGTGGCCGAGGCCTTGTGCCCGGCAGAGGGAGTTGGGCACAAATGATGGCCTGTTTCCAGGGCTAAGTAAAGTCAGCTGCCCAGGTGCCTGATGTCAGTTTGTAGGAGGCCTTTGGCCCTGCAAGGGAAGCTAGTCTTCCAGTTTGTGGCAGCATGCATCTGGAAGAAATCCTGTTCCGTTCGGGATTGTAGGTGGCCGAGGCCAGGTGCCCGGCAGAGGGAGTTGGGCACAAAGGATGGCCTGTTTCCAGGGGTAAGTAAAGTTAGCTGCCCAGGTGCCTGATGTCAGTTTGTAGGAGGCCTTTGGCCCTCCAAGGGAAGCTAGTCTTCCAGTTTGTGGCAGCTTGCATCTTGAAGAAATGCTGTTCTACTCATGATTGTAGGTGGTCGAGGCCAGGTGCCCGGCAGAGGGAGTTGGGCACAAATGATGGCCTGTTTCCAGGGGTAAGTAAAGTCAGCTGCCCAGGTGCCTGATGTCAGTTTGTAGCAGGCCTTTGGCCCTCCATGGGAAGCCAGGCTTCCAGCTTGTGGCAGCTTGCATCTGGAAGAAATCCTGTTCCGTTCGGCGTTGTAGGTGTCCGGAGCCGGGTGGCCTGCTGAGGGAGTAGGGAACAAAGGATGGCCTGTTTCCAGGGGTAAGTAAAGTCAGCTGCCCAGGTGCCTGATGTCAGTTTGTAGGAGGCCTTTGGCCCTCCAAGGGAAGCTAGTCTTCCAGTTTGTGGCAGCATGCATCTGGAAGAAATCCTGTTCCGTTCGGGATTGTAGGTGGCCGAGGCCAGGTGCCCGGCAGAGGGAGTTGGGCACAAATGATGGCCTGTTTCCAGGGCTAAGTAAAAGTCAGCTGCCCAGGTGTCTGATGTCAGTTTGTAGCAGGCCTTTGGCCCTCCATGGGAAGCCAGGCTTCCAGCTTGTGGCAGCTTGCATCTGGAAGAAATCCTGTTCCGTTCGGGATTGTAGGTGGCCGAGGCCAGGTGCCCGGCAGAGGAAATTAGGCACAAAGGATGGCCTGTTTCCAGGGGTAAGTAAAGTCAGCTGCCCAGGTCCCTGATGTCAGTTTGTAAGAGGCCTTAGGCCCTCCAAGAGAAGCCAGGCTTCCAGCTTGTGGCAGCTTGCATCTGGAAGAAATCCTGTTCCGTTTGGGATTGTAGGTGGCCGAGGCCTTGTGCCCGGCAGAGGGAGTTGGGCACAAATGATGGCCTGTTTCCAGGGCTAAGTAAAGTCAGCTGCCCAGGTGCCTGATGTCAGTTTGTAGGAGGCCTTTGGCCCTGCAAGGGAAGCTAGTCTTCCAGTTTGTGGCAGCATGCATCTGAAAGAAATCCTGTTCCGTTCGGGATTGTAGGTGGCCGAGGCCAGGTGCCCGGCAGAGGGAGTTGGGCACAAAGGATGGCGTGTTTCCAGGGGTAAGTAAAGTTAGCTGCCCAGGTGTCTGATGTCAGTTTGTAGGAGGCCTTTGGCCCTCCAAGGGAAGCTAGTCTTCCAGTTTGTGGTCGCTTGCATCTTGAAGAAATGCTGTTCTACTCATGATTGTAGGTGGTCGAGGCCAGGTGCCCGGCAGAGGGAGTTGGGCACAAATGATGGCCTGTTTCCAGGGGTAAGTAAAGTCAGCTGCCCAGGTGCCTGATGTCAGTTTGTAGCAGGCCTTTGGCCCTCCATGGGAAGCCAGGCTTCCAGCTTGTGGCAGCTTGCCTCTGGAAGAAATCCTGCTCCGTTCGGCGTTGTAGGTGTCCGGAGCCGGGTGGCCTGCTGAGGGAGTAGGGAACAAAGGATGGCCTGTTTCCAGGGGTAAGTAAAGTCAGCTGCCCAGGTGCCTGATGTCAGTTTGTAGGAGGCCTTTGGCCCCTCCAAGGGAAGCTAGTCTTCCAGTTTGTGGCAGCATGCATCTGGAAGAAATCCTGTTCCGTTCGGGATTGTAGGTGGCCGAGGCCAGGTGCCCGGCAGAGGGAGTTGGGCACAAATGATGGCCTGTTTCCAGGGCTAAGTAAAGTCAGCTGCCCAGGTGTCTGATGTCAGTTTGTAGCAGGCCTTTGGCCCTCCATGGGAAGCCAGGCTTCCAGCTTGTGGCAGCTTGCATCTGGAAGAAATCCTGTTCCGTTCGGGATTGTAGGTGGCCGAGGCCAGGTGCCCGGCAGAGGAAATTAGGCACAAAGGATGGCCTGTTTCCAGGGGTAAGTAAAGTCAGCTGCCCAGGTCCCTGATGTCAGTTTGTAAGAGGCCTTAGGCCCTCCAAGAGAAGCCAGGCTTCCAGCTTGTGGCAGCTTGCATCTGGAAGAAATCCTGTTCCGTTTGGGATTGTAGGGTGGCCGAGGCCTTGTGCCCGGCAGAGGGAGTTGGGCACAAATGATGGCCTGTTTCCAGGGCTAAGTAAAGTCAGCTGCCCAGGTGCCTGATGTCAGTTTGTAGGAGGCCTTTGGCCCTCCAAGGGAAGCTAGTCTTCCAGTTTGTGGCAGCATGCATCTGGAAGAAATCCTGTTCCGTTCGGGATTGTAGGTGGCCGAGGCCAGGTGCCCGGCAGAGGGAGTTGGGCACAAAGGATGGCGTGTTTCCAGGGGTAAGTAAAGTTAGCTGCCCAGGTGCCTGATGTCAGTTTGTAGGAGGCCTTTGGCCCTCCAAGGGAAGCTAGTCTTCCAGTTTGTGGTCGCTTGCATCTTGAAGAAATGCTGTTCTACTCATGATTGTAGGTGGTCGAGGCCAGGTGCCCGGCAGAGGGAGTTGGGCACAAATGATGGCCTGTTTCCAGGGGTAAGTAAAGTCAGCTGCCCAGGTGCCTGATGTCAGTTTGTAGCAGGCCTTTGGCCCTCCATGGGAAGCCTGGCTTCCAGCTTGTGGCAGCTTGCATCTGGAAGAAATCCTGTTCCGTTCGGCGTTGTAGGTGTCCGGAGCCGGGTGGCCTGCTGAGGGAGTAGGGAACAAAGGATGGCCTGTTTCCAGGGATAAGTAAAGTCAGCTGCCCAGGTGCCTGATGTCAGTTTGTAGGAGGCCTTTGGCCCTCCAAGGGAAGCTAGTCTTCCAGTTTGTGGCAGCATGCATCTGGAAGAAATCCTGTTCCGTTCGGGATTGTAGGTGGCCGAGGCCAGGTGCCCGGCAGAGGGAGTTGGGCACAAATGATGGCCTCTTTCCAGGGCTAAGTAAAGTCAGCTGCCCAGGTGTCTGATGTCAGTTTGTAGCAGGCCTTTGGCCCTCCATGGGAAGCCAGGCTTCCAGCTTGTGGCAGCTTGCATCTGGAAGAAATCCTGTTCCGTTCGGGATTGTAGGTGGCCGAGGCCAGGTGCCCGGCAGAGGAAATTAGGCACAAAGGATGGCCTGTTTCCAGGGGTAAGTAAATTCAGCTGCCCAGGTCCCTGATGTCAGTTTGTAAGAGGCCTTTGGCCCTCCAAGAGAAGCCAGGCTTCCAGCTTGTGGCAGCTTGCATCTGGAAGAAATCCTGTTCCGTTTGGGATTGTAGGTGGCCGAGGCCTTGTGCCCGGCAGAGGGAGTTGGGCACAAATGATGGCCTGTTTCCAGGGCTAAGTAAAGTCAGCTGCCCAGGTGCCTGATGTCAGTTTGTAGGAGGCCTTTGGCCCTGCAAGGGAAGCTAGTCTTCCAGTTTGTGGCAGCATGCATCTGGAAGAAATCCTGTTCCGTTCGGGATTGTAGGTGGCCGAGGCCAGGTGCCCGGCAGAGGGAGTTGGGCACAAAGGATGGCGTGTTTCCAGGGGTAAGTAAAGTTAGCTGCCCAGGTGCCTGATGTCAGTTTGTAGGAGGCCTTTGGCCCTCCAAGGGAAGCTAGTCTTCCAGTTTGTGGTCGCTTGCATCTTGAAGAAATGCTGTTCTACTCATGATTGTAGGTGGTCGAGGCCAGGTGCCCGGCAGAGGGAGTTGGGCACAAATGATGGCCTGTTTCCAGGGGTAAGTAAAGTCAGCTGCCCAGGTGCCTGATGTCAGTTTGTAGCAGGCCTTTGGCCCTCCATGGGAAGCCTGGCTTCCAGCTTGTGGCAGCTTGCATCTGGAAGAAATCCTGTTCCGTTCGGCGTTGTAGGTGTCCGGAGCCGGGTGGCCTGCTGAGGGAGTAGGGAACAAAGGATGGCCTGTTTCCAGGGATAAGTAAAGTCAGCTGCCCAGGTGCCTGATGTCAGTTTGTAGGAGGCCTTTGGCCCCTGCAAGGGAAGCTAGTCTTCCAGTTTGTGGCAGCATGCATCTGGAAGAAATCCTGTTCCGTTCGGGATTGTAGGTGGCCGAGGCCAG
>NW_027095157.1:0-32081 GCF_029207755.1 Chamaea fasciata | reverse complement strand
TCCCAGGCCTATGTCTCTTGGATGTATCTTTCTAGGAACAAAACTAGGATATGAAATACAGATTGTAATAAAAAGATCTGTTTTTTTTCATTGGGGGCACAAAAAAAACAGCTCTTGCTCTCTGTTTCTGCTGTCACCTGATGTTCTTTCCAAAGATTCCTCACTGACAAATATATAATATTCTCATTAAAAACCCTGCAGATGTAGTAGTGGTAAATAAGAACATCATCAAAATGACGTCACTAAGACACATGGGGCAGAAGAGCTCCTTCAAGATGGAGAAAAAAACCTCTACCCAAAAAAAATCCGGAAAAAAACCCAAACTAAAACCACAACCAAAAGACAAAATGCCAAAACCAATCAATTTCCATGAAGGTATTTTTTTGCTCGGATGGCAGATGAGAAGTCAGGAGTCTAAGGAGAATTTAGGAAGCTGACTATTCTATCCAGTTTGGCCACTAGCACACAGGACTTGCCCAAATCATTTGCTAGCTCACAGCCTTCTGCTGATGCAAGGACAACCCCTGCTTCTGCCTTTAGCAGCTGGGGAAGCTCAGGCAAACCCCAGGCACGTCCAAGCTGCCCTCAGAGGCAGTGGGAACACCCAGAGCACTCTCTTGCTGCCTTGGAGCACAGCCTTTCCTGTGGGGAGCCCTAAATGCTCCTGGGACACCAAAGGGAGGAGAATCATTGGGTCCAGCTGTGCTGACACGTGCACACAATACACTGTCCCTCAGAGAAGAAAGACACAAGACATACTCAGGAGCTCCAGGGACTCATCCTCATCATCCTCCATCTCCTGTTGCTGAGCAGAAGCCGTGTCAGTGCTGGAGATGAACGAACTGCCCGGGTTCCACTGCACAGCTTGGCCAGCACTAGTGCCTTCAGGTGACACTGCTGCTCCTGCAGGTTCAACAGAAGAGCCTGTGGAGATCTGAGACAACAAAGGAGTTGGTGTCAGAAAGAAAAGTGGCTGGCAGAGATTAGCCCCAGATCCCATTTCAAATGCAAGCCCTTAGCAAGATGCTGTCAGCCACATGCAGGGCTCTGCCATGGGTTTGTTCTGATGTCCACTCCTCAAACTGGATGGCTCAAAGCCAAAGGCTGGTTTGACTGGAGTGCAAGGCCAGATTCATTGTCCATTTTCTCCAAAATGCATTTGCGTGGGTTTTCTGAAGGGTGACTGCCAAAATGACCATTCCACTTTCTCCCAAGGACGCTTTTCCCCCTCCAAGGGCTGCAGACACACTTGCAGCTCTTTGTTCAAATGTTCTACCTTCTCCCATGGAGTCCTCTTTTCCTCCGGCATCTTCTGAACGTGCCCAACCGGCAGCGCTGCTGCTTGGGACAGTTTCTGTGCCTCACAGGAATCTTGGGGCTCCTTGCTGCCAGTCACTTGATGGAAATCTTTGCAGGCTGCCAGGCGAGATGTCAACACTTCCACCTCAAGTCAAAGAGAGCAAAGCAGTCAGAGAGTCCAGCTTGTCCCTGTCAGCCAAGAGTCATCGACTCTGAGGAAAGGGAGAGGACCAGATTCACAAGGGATACAGACAGCTTCTTTCCAGATCCATCTGGGTCACCGTGTTCACCTGCAAGAACACCTCAAGAAACAAGGAGAGCAGGAAGAGGCCAGCAGGAATGCATTCAGATGACTGCTGGCCAAAAGGCCAAAGCACTAGTGCCACTGTGCAGGGCAGCAGCTGAGATTCAGCAGAGCAGGGAGTGTCCTTCAGAGTGCCTGTGGCACACACTGGAGCAGGATGGCACTCAGAGGCATCACCCCACCCCCCTGCTGCTCTGCAGGGGAAAGGCAAGAAGGGCAGAAAGCACCAGGTTGGTGACTGCAGTGGCTATTGCTCATTCACTCACTTGTTTCTGTAGAGCCTCTCGCTTCTCAAGGAGGAGACAAATTTTCGCTCGGTCTTCTGCTAGAATCTCTATTTCTTCCTCCAGCCTCTTCTCCCGTGCCTTGATCCTAGCCCGAGTTTTCTGCAGCTCTGCCTGCAGCTTGTCTCCAAAGTTCCGTAAAGAACAGGAGACAGAACCTTCCATCAGGGGAGTGGCTACTACTCCTCCGCTTACATGGTTTTGTTGATTGCCCCTCTCCTGATGGAGTTTCCATTGATCCTCAGTTCTTCTGATGTCTTCCCTGCTCTTCCTCCTCGCTGCCATCGTGTCACTCGGAGGTTTGGGCGGTTCTGCTTGTGCCTCTGCCTCCACGTTCTGTACAAACAAATGCAGAGCAAGTGACTGGGAGATGCCATCAGGCTCAGCTTTTTCCTTTTTCAGCGTACAAATCATATTCATTCAGCCACTTCTTTCTGCTTCCCTGCCCACCTCTGCTTCCACTGTAACCCTCCTGTCCCAGTGCTGATCTCTGCAGATGACAAGGCTCTGTGCTTTCAGTGCCTGGGGGACTCCTGGCCTCCTCAGTCCCAAGAGCTCCATTGAATTCCCCTCTCCCTGCCCTTCACTCTGTCCCACTGTGACACTAGCAGTACAATCAGCCTCCATCTGGGGCTGAAGCTCCAACAGCCTCTTTGGAAGCTGACAGGGAACGTGTCTTTTACCACACAAGAGAAGAGTGGCCCCCCAAAGATTCACGGACAACACATCATCTCTTAGCAGCTTATTAAAAGCCAAAAGACAGGTGGACTCCGAGTGCCTGCCAGCTCTGCTACTGACTGCTCTGCCTGAAGAGGCAAAAGAACAACCTGGCAACAAAGGCACCAAGATCCCTGTCTTCAAACAGCAACTCCACGTCCCCAGCGTGTCTCTGAAATGCTCCCGGGTAAGCACAGCCAAGAAGCTCACGGGGACAAACCACCTCAAAGAGCTTGTGTTGTCAGATCAAGACTTTTGGTGCCTGTGGGTACTTGGCACGTCTGTGGAGGGGGACAGGTGTCCCCAGACCACAGCGTCCCCTACGTATCCACCAAGGCTGAGCACAGTGCCTTTGACATGCTCCCTCCTCTGCAGACAGGGAACCTTCCTGCTCCAGGCTGGCCCCTATCAGAATCCCAGCAAGCTGGGGCCTAAACATGGCAGCTCAAAGCCCATTTTCCAGCTGTCACTGGCTGAGGGGAATGGCTAGGTCTGGCAGGACTGCAGCACTCAGCATTCTCAGCCACCAACAGCAAGAGCTGGCTGCTCAGAAACTTGCAGCTCTGCCTCGCACTAAAGACAGCACCCTCCAGAAGTGGCACTTACTGTCTGGGAAAGTTCCGGCTGTGGTGTGACCACAGCTGGAGCCTTTTGGTCATTTGGCTCCTCTTCGGCTTCTTGTCCAGGAGCAGAGGAAGCCGGAGGAGAGTCTGCTCTTGGTTCTGGGATCTGTGGACAGACAGGAGCGTGAGACACAGGCCATGACCCATCATTTAGAACCTTCTTTCTCTTCAGCTCTAGAACCAGCTCTACTAAGCACAAATCATCAACTTGGAGAGCAAGGGGATTCTAAGTCACTCTGACTAAATTCTAATGGGCTGATTCAACTGGACACTGCAAATTGCTCCAAATTACATATTCCCCCCTGACTACTATCAGGAAGCACCATTCTCTCTGCAAAGCTGATCTTTTAGTTCTTTTAAAGCTCTGGAATGGAAAATTAGGAAATAGGCAGTGATGCCTTTGCTCTTGCTGCAGCAGACATGGAAATGGATTTTCTTGCAGCCTACTCAGCTGGCCCTCTACACTCTACTGCCACAGGCCAAGCTCACAGCTTGCTGCACAATTTTAAACACCAGGAACATCAAATGTTCTTTCCTTACTCACCTCAGGATCAGCACCTCTGAATACCCGGCTCAGGTGACCTGCAGTAGGCAAGGGAAAATGAAGCAGATGCTTTGAGAAAACTGGAGACAACCATTTTTAGAAGACCTTCCAAGAAGGCCTCCCAGTCTACATTTTCAAAGTTGTCCTGCTCGACCCAGCAATGGAGGAATTGGCAAACTCTGCTGCCACAGACTCTCCCACGGAGGGAACGCAACTCCTGCAGGTTCCCTTGCAAATGCTGCCCGCACGGCCCTGGCTACACACACCCCCTTTTGAGCTGAACATGTTGACAGGAGCTTTACCCAAGCGGCATCCCAATGGCCTTTCTGTTTCCAAATCAACTCAGTCACTTAAGAAAGAGCAGGAAGACACAAAAACCAGGTTAGGTGACACCCAGGGAAAACCTCGACTTACCTGCCAGGTGAGTCAGGAAATAGCAGGAATAAGTAACTCCATAAACAGTGAAAACTGCAGCGGCGAGTTGCCCAATCATTGTGGCAACTGCTGTGCAAGTTTGCAGACTGCGCTCTAACGCTAGCTAAAAGGAGTCTCCTGTCAGTCAGCAGCTGCCCACTGACAAAAGCCTCAAGCACAGGACCAAGTTCCTGCACTGAGCAAGCTCAAGAGCTGCTCTGACACCCCTGAGGCCTTCCGTGCACCAAGGCAACCTTGCGATGTCACCACGACCACGTGGCAACCGTGCCCTGACATCACAAAGCAAAGCCCTGTGACGGTCTGTGAATCGATAGAGACGGATAGAGTGATATTTGTGTAGGCCTAGGCTGCATTTTTACCTCTTTCCCCCCTCAGCTGCCTGTTTCAGCTCTTGTTTCTCCCCCTGTGCCCCCTGTGTCCCCTGTTGCTGTGCTGGGTCCGAGCTGGCGGCCAGGCCGGGCGGAGCAGCAGTTCCAGCCTCGGCTGTCCCTGGAGCGCTGGGAGCTGCCGGTGGCCCCAGGCACTGTCCCCTGAGCCAGTGACATCTGCTGTCCTTGTCCAGGGGTGCTGCTCTGCAGGGGAGGAAGCAAGAACAGAGTGAAAGGCTTTGAAGATGGGGTGGCAGGAATCCCTCTGCTTAGATTACTGTTTAAAGATAAATGGACTGTAGCATAGAGAGGAATAATTACATGGATATTTATATATGCAAGTTACTATTTGTATAGGAATATTTCTGTATGTATCTTGGTATATTTATAAATGTATGCTACATATATATGTGTCTGTATATATGCATACATCTTTGTAATAACATATGTATATATGGATGTAAGTATATGTATATGTATATGTAAGTATGCTGTTCTATGTGTGTTTTAATTCTATTTCCTATGAATACAGTTGTGTAGGTATTTCTGTTTATGCAGTTGGAGTTATATGGCTCTTTAATTAGGTATATTGGTATTCCTAGAAGTAAATATATCTAGTTTTCTATTTACATCTGTGTATTGACTTCTGTATTTTGAGGTGGGTGTATCTGGGTGTATCTTTCTATTTAAACATGTTTGGAGATGTATAGTTGTGTCATTGTATCGATTGAGATCTTTGTAGACGACTGTTTAGATAGAAATACTGATATTTTTGTATTCCTAGATGGGCTTTAGGCTTGCAGTAATACGTAATAAATTAAGTTGCTAAACACCTAATTGATCTTTGTGTCTAGTGACTTGTTGTCGATGTTGGCAATAAATTAAGTTTTCTTAACTGAAGTGGATATTTCTATATTTTTACATAGCATTGTTGTAAAAATCTAATAAATTCCTTTTTTTAAGACTCAAATTGACATCGGCATAGTTCTGTATTGTCAGCGCAGGTGTAGCAATTTGTAATAAATTACATTTTCCATGTGAAATCAATTCTGGTGTATTTGTTGATCAGCAGCGCAGCTGTAGGAATCTGCAAGAAATTACAATTGTCAACTGCGATGGGTGTTTTGTGATTTGTGCTGTCCAGAGCAATGAGCAGTTTTATATACTGGAGGATTTTGGCCATGGAAATCTCCATCCATGCCCAGCACATGCCCCACTTGCACTCAGGCTGGGCAAGGCAGGTGCAGATTTGGGATGGCAGCAGAGCCACACCTTGGCTGAGAACTCGCTCCAAAGGCCGCTGAGAAAACTCCGGGATTCCACGAAGCATCCAGCTCCAACCAGAGCCACCCAGGGAGGACAAATCCACCCGCCATGCCATGGGCAGCTCTTCAGGAAGTGCTCCAAGTGTCCCTCTGAAGGTCATCCTGGAGCCCAGGAGCCAACAGGGATCCTGAGCCAGCTCCGCTGCCTTTGGCAGCACTTTGCAAACGAGCTGCAGCAAGGGGGAGGCCGCAGGGCTGTGAGTGCTGCAGGCCGGCGATGAAGGAAGGGCCATGGACACCTGTGCTGACATGCTCCAGAATCCACAAGGATTCTGGGGGAGAAATGGCAAGCAACAAGTTCCCACAGCCACGACAGTGATGGAAGCCCTTGCTGTGAAGTTCCCTGGAGGAACTCCCAGGGGAGTTGCTGCTGTAAGAACTAGTACCAGAAGGCACAAATGTAGTAACACTAGGAGATGGCCTCTAGGACCCACAGGCAATAGCTTAGGGAAAGATCAACTCTATATTTGATATATTCTATTGATTATGGCATATCAAAATATAGAATATGCAGCATTATATTTGATAAATTGCATCTATGATACATATAAATATGTACCATTGAGTGCAGTTTCATAAATATTTTCATTTCATATAGATCTGATATATTCTTCCCACTTGGGGGAGTGAAGATGTACTGCTGTTGAGAACCTTCTGCCCACACAGCAGTCAGGCCACAGGGCTGTGCGTGCACACCCACCCACCGTCCTTGTTCTTCTCGGCATCTTGGGGCTGCTGTTGGCACAGAACTGGGATGAATTGAACTCGACACACCTGTCCATGTCCAGCCTGTCATCAACGCTGATGTGGCAGGGCACAACACAGAGCTCTCAAATCACTCACATTATCATACATGCTTTCATTCCTGCTGGGGAATGGGGAACTTAGAAACACCAAAGACACAGAAAAGAGGTGGAAAAAGTTGGGATCTTTGGTACACTGCTGGTACCCTCATGTAGGAACATTTGTTGGGTTTTTTAAGGTGATAACTTTCCAAAAACTAGCAAAGCTGCTCAGCATCGGTCACCCAGTTGTGAATGGTTTTCTTGGCTTGGCAAAACTGCAGTGTTAACTGCGGACTCCGTCCTTGGTTCAAACCACCTGCCCTGACCTGCAGACAAAAGCACCAGCACCAGCAGAAGCTACATCAGCCACTTTTCTCAAAAAGCTCTCTTCAATATGCCAGAGGAAAGGAAAACATGTCAGACAGTGTGGACTAATGACAAGACTCTGAGCAACAGTTAAAAAGCAAAGGGCCGCAGCTTCTCTGGGACACTCCTCGTGCTCCAAGGCAGCCAGGCCGCCCTGGCTGCCCGGGACCCTGCGCTCCACGGGCTCTGCAGAGCTGCACAGCGGGGAGGCAGCCTCGGGCACCTCAGGCCCTGGGCACCAGTGGCCTTCTTGGTCTGGACGGCTGCCTCTGGGCAAATGCAGCCTGCTGGCCCTCTGCTCTTGGCCCTAGCCCAGCCTTGCAGGGCTAATCCTGCTCCCGCTCTGAAACGTGCTCAAGAGGGACTCATTTGTTTCCAGCTTTCCAGGGCATTGATTTGCACCACAAAATACTGAAGGACTAAGGCCTGAACAACAGGCCCTGAGCTAAATCTGCCCTCTGGATGACCCTTCCAACCAAACTTTCAATGGATCTGCTCCTTAACCAAGTGTTACTATCATTAGGATCTATGCATTCATTCATTGGTGAAACACATCTTTACCTTTCAGCATGAAGAAACCAGACAAGGCCACATCTGGCCTTGGTTCCTCCTTGAGCCCTGGACAGGCTCAGGGAGAAAACCAAGAGGAGAAGGAAATCAGATCTCCTGCCCCAGAAGGTCTGTCAGATTGCTCGTTCACCACTGTCAAAGCTGGGCTACTCTCACAGTGCAGTCAGAAGCCTGGTGGCCAAGAAAGGGGGAGGCAGTGTAGGATTTCCTAGTTCCTCGCAGTGACTTTCCCGAGCTTTGCTGGGACAGCTTTCCCCACCTGATGAGTGGATCTGGATGAAGGATAAAGTAAAAAGGGTGTCTGCTGATGTATCTTTCTTAACCACTAGAGGCAACCTTTTGTACCAGTGATAAGGTGCATTGCTTACCACCTTCTTTTCTGATTTGTCTTTGCACTCCTGCATGATAGTAAATGACACTGTTGCTTCAGCTGGTGTCTGTGTCTGTGTCTGTGACTCTCCCTGTTGCAGACAGGTAAAAAATGTTATTAAAGAAAGGTCTTATGGAATATGGATGAGGCCATGCTACTTTAGCTAAGCAGCGAGCAATAGCTTGCAAGTTCCCAGTTGAAAACTGTTTAGAGAAAGAGAAGTTTGTTCACACAACTGCCTATTCTTAGGGAGAAAAACAAGTGCATCTGCATAAATATTAGCTCTGTTCCATCAGAACCCACCAAGGAAAAATGGAAACAACCTGAAACTTAGCATATACACACAAATGACCTTCTGACCAATAAATGAGGCAGTAAGGAAACTACCCGCCAACGGGTGTGGTGCATGAGGTCCCTGAAAACTGGACAAAAGAAGCGATGTGAATAAAGAATTGGCTTTATCTGCATGAAGGATATGGAGTCTCGGCTGATTCATTACAACATCTCCCCACCACCAAAACAAACACACAGCCAGTTGAGCACAAGACCTGCCTCCCTGCCAGCCCATTTCTTGGAAAACACCCGATTGCCATCTCTGCAAGTGCAATCCCCACTTTCCAACTACCTTTTCTGCAGCCAGGCGAGAAAAGTAGTCGCTCTCAGCTCCGGACACCTCCAGACACCAACTGCTTTCAGCAGTCACAAGCCTGAAATATCAACTTCCTTACTGAACCAGCCCACTGGGAGCTCACACAGGGAGGCCTTTTGTCCAAGGATACCCACACTAGAGCTCGAGGCTGGAGCAGTTTGAAATGCAACACCTCCAGAGTTTAAACCTCCCTTTATCAAATGAGAACATACCAACCTGCCCCAAAGGGAAAGGAAAGAGAAGCTCTTCTCCCACAACAGCAAGCTCTGTGCTTCCTTTGGTTCCAGTGGAGAGTGGAGGCCATGGGCTACTCCTCACTTTGGGAAGGAACCTTGGGAAATGGCCTGACCTGGGAGACCAGCAGAGGAAAGTTCCCCAAAAGGTATGGAAAAGGACCTCTGCAGGGAAAAAGAAAAAAAAAAAAAAAAAAAGAAAAAAAAAAAAAAAAAAAAAAAAAAAAAAAAAAAAGGTTAATTGAAACTTTTCAAAAAGTTCTCAGACAGAAATTTCTGCCCCAACATGACAACCCCAAAGTCTCTGTGGTTTTTCAGGACACATCATTTTTGTCAGTCCCCCCAAGCACAATCAGCTCCCCAACAAGACTTCAAGACTAAAGGACAAACCTTCCCCCTTCACCTCTCCACACCAGCTCTAGGGAGTCTCTGTCCACTGCAAGATCTCCTTGGTCAGTCTGCATTGGCAGGAGCTGGCTGCAGGAGGCATTTGCATTGGAAATCTCCCCAGATGGGGGGAAAAACAGAAGAAGCGATTCCTGAGGAAAGAAAATGGCAACGTCATTTGGGAAAACACCGGCATGAGCTCCCTACAAGTGAAGGCCTTTCATCCCTGGCATAAAGCAACATCCATCCATGGGGCAGCACTAGCGTTTTGATGACAATGCTGACAAAATCACTGCCCCTTCCTGCTGCTGTTGCTGACAGCGAATCATGAGAAATGTTCCAACTCTGCAAAAAACAGGCAGACATGGCGAGAAAAAAACAGTTAGTCTGCTGAAAAGGTG
Source organism: Chamaea fasciata (assembly GCF_029207755.1). Lineage (NCBI taxonomy): Eukaryota > Metazoa > Chordata > Aves > Passeriformes > Sylviidae > Chamaea > Chamaea fasciata. Next base: position 22,421 of record NW_027095157.1, on the reverse strand, counting down.
GCCAAAAGAATGCTTTCTAATGTCCCCTTTTCATCCTTTCCCCAGCCAAGACAAAGCAATGGCCTTTTCCTCCGTCACCGACGGTGATCCAGGCACAGGATGCAGCGTGGGGACAGAGTCCACCATTGCTCTCAGAGCCCACCCTGCCCAGGGGCTTCCCGTGCCGAGCTGAACTGAGCCGAACAGAGCCGAACCGAACCGAGCCGAGCCGAGCCGAGCCGAGCCGAGCCGAGCCGAACCGAGCCGAGCCGAGCCGAGCCGAGCCGAGCCGAGCCGAGCCGAGCCGAGCCGCGGCCGTTGGTCTCCGGTCGTTGTGGCCACAGTCGGCGATGGACGCCATGGCGGAGCTGCCGCTGCCCGCCGGGCTCAGCGCCGGCACCTTCCCCGCCAAGCTGTGGCGCCTGGCAAACAGCCCCCGCGTCCGCTCCGTGCGCTGGGACAGCCAGGCGCGGGGGCTGCTCATCGACCGCTCCCTCTTGGAGCGGGAGCTGCTCGGCCCGGGCGGCTCCCAGGGGCCGGCCCCGCACACCTTCCGGGCCACGCAGTTTCGCAGCTTCCTGCGCCAGCTGAACCGCTACGGCTTCCGCAAGGGGCCGGGCTGGGTTGGCGCAGCCGCGCCGGGCGATGCCGGCACCTGGCTCCACTACAGGAACCCCTGGTTTCGCCGCGACCGCCCCGACATCCTGCTCCGCATCAGGCGCCGGAGCGCGGCCAACAGGCAGCGGCCGGCGGCGGGGCGGGAGGGGCGCAGGCGCCCGCCCTGCGGCTTCAAGCCGCTGCCCAGGGCGCAGCCGCTGCCGGACGGGCGGGACAGGCGCGCTGGCTTCAAGCCACTGCCCCGGTTTTTAGGTGTCCACTCCACCTCCTGTGGGCACTGCAGTCCCAGGGAGTTCTCTGGTTTGCGTGTTGCCATCAGGGGTGTGAGGGGAGCAGCGGGAGCACGGCCCCATGGGAAGGAGACAGTTTCAAAATGGACACCGGTACGAAATGGGGGGTGAGGGAGAGCGGTAAAGGTATACAAATGAACTTATTCACATGCAAACTTGGAACAATAACGGATACAAATGGATAAGTCTTTAAATATGTCTTTAACCTAGTAAACGTGGAACAGTAACTTACGCCCCTACGGAATGGGACATGAGCAACTACGAGCATTAACAAGGGTACAGGTGTGACGTAGCATTAACAATTGATACAAACATTTACAACACGGAACACTGTGATTACTTAAGTAGACACTTTATATGAACCTTCTGTTTCGAGATTTTAGTCCCCATAAAACCCCAACAAGCTCAAGGTCCATTTATAATAAAAAAAAAGGGTAGTCAAGCTTCCAGGACTGCAGACACATGGAAATGAGACCCCCAAAAACAAACACAAAGTCCTTTTGTCGGATAAAAAAGGGTAGTCAAGCTTCTAGGACTGCAGACACATGGAGGTGAGACCACCCCTAAACAGGCTGAAGGTCCATTTGTAGGAGAAAAATGGGTAGTCAAGCTTCCAGGACTGCAGACACACTGAAGTGAGATCCCCAACAAGAAGCTCAAGGTCCATTTGTAGGAGAAAAACGGGGAGCAAAACTTCCAGGGTGTTCTCACTTTGATGTCTCTGCAGTTCAGGAGGTTTGACTATCCTTTTTTTCTCCAAAAATTGGACCTTGAGCTTGTTTGGGGTGGTCTCACTTCCATGTGTCTGCAATCCTAAAACCTGACTACTTGATGTTTTCCTACAATAAGCCTTAAACTTGTTTAGGGGGGGGTCTCCCTTCCATATGTCTGCAGTCCTAGAAGCTTGACTACCCTTTTTTCTCCAAAAATTGGACCTTGAGCTTGTTTGGGGTGGTCTCACCTCCATGTGTCTGCAGTCCTGGAAGCTTGACTACCCTTTTTTCTCATACAAATGGACCTTGAGCTTTTTTTTGGGGGGGTGTCGCTTTTCTCTATCTGCAGTCCTGGAAGCTTGACTACCATTTTTTCATTTGTAAATTGACCATAAGCTTGTTGACAGCAGACTCATGAAAGTGCCACCCCTCTAAGAAGCTGCAGGTGCAATTTTTAGAGAAAAAAGGGTGGTCAAGCTTCCAGGACTGCAGACAAATGGAAGTTAGACTGCCAAAAAGAAGCTCAAGGTCCATTTGTAGGAGATAAAAGGGTAGTCAAACGTTCAGGACTGCAGACACGTGGAAGTGAGACCACCCCCAAACAAGCTCAAGGTGTATTCATAGGAGAAAAAAGGGTACTCAAGCTTCCAGGACTGCAGACACATCCAAGTGGGTTGCTGCATGAGCCAGTGTTTTTTGGTTTGCTTGTTTTTCTTTTATTTTCCTCCTCTTTTTTTTTTTTTTTTTTTTTTTTTTTTTTTTTTTTTTTTTTTTTTTTTCTCCTTTTTTTTTTCCCAACAACCTCCTGGAGTGCTACAGGAAAAGGGCAGAATTGCTGGACAGTGCCCAGTCAAAACGGGACCTGGGGATGCTCGTTACAGCAGCTGAACATGATCCAGCATTGTGCCTTTGTGGCTACAAAGGCCAACAGACTTTTGCAAATATTAAGAATATGCTAAATTTTGTTCAGAAAACATTTCCTTCCAAGTCAATATCAATTAAAATGTAACACTGTTAAGCAACTTTTGAAAAGCTGTAACTAAAGCTCCCACGGTTTTATTACTTTTTATTACTGAGCTTTTAACAGAGCTGTTCCAACATTCCGTAAGTTTTTGCCCGAGATTTTATCTTGCCTTCATTCACATGGAATGAAATTCAGGAGGATCAGAAGTTGTTCCACGAGTCACAGAAAGGCCACTATTCCCAAAGGAGTGCAGAGTTTTTAGGTTGCTTCTCATGTACCCCCAGGAAATATGCAAGAGTCTGGTTTAATAAGCCAGAGCATTAACTAGAAGCATGACATGTAAGATTTGATCTCTTCCCCTTTCCCTCCTCCTACATTTGACAGTCTGGAACTGGGAGAGTGGCAGGGTTGCCCTCTTTAAAGTTTCACTGAAATGAAGTATACAAAACAAGCTCCCATTTTTATGAAATCACATTTCCCCACTCCAGATAAATCCTGTTTCACCAGAAAACCTCTGCTCAGCTCCTTTTGTACATCCATTCTATGGGATATCTGCTTTCTGGTCCAGAAGCACTCTGGACTGATGAGGTAAAACAGGTAAGAGAAGAGATCACAAAGACGTAGTAAAGGAAGACCTTCCCAACCCATTTGAAGAGTTAGACAGAACTAACAGCATCTCCCACGTGAGCATCAATTAAGAAGTGACAAAGGGACAACACCTGAAAAAAAGCCTTCAGCAGACTTTGCCTGTCAGCTCCATCAGCCTCACTAACATCATTTTCATAAGGAGGACAATTTGTGTTCAAGGTTGCTTCCTGAACTCACTTCTCCAAACTGTCTGACCTGCAAAGGTGATGGCTTTGTTGTCACTGACCGCACCAACTGTCCTGATGGATCACTAAGCTCTCCAGCAGCTTCTCAGTATTTTGTAATAGGCACAGAAATGGCAAAGCAAATAAACTACAATAAAAAATTTAAAACAAACAAAAAACCCACAAACAAACCATGGAGAGTCTTTGAACTTCAAAAAAACAGAAGGCAAATTGTTGTTAAAAAACCATAGCAAGCACCCAGGGCCAACCAAACTAATGCTTAGGAAAGCTTACAGAGTCTAAAACACAGTATTATTCTGCCTTCCTAATTCAGTGATAGAGTCAAAGTTTCTATTTGACATATCCCACATAATCGCACTCAATTGTAGCACTGCCATTCAACAGAAGCCAAGGATCCAGAAATGGAAAGAATTGCCCAATGTGGTATATTCAAGAATCTCTCCTTAATATTGAACCAGATCCATGGCCTATGTTCTCATCACTTATGCCATGTGTTATACAATGCACTTAGGCTTAGGAAGTATTATCAGGACAGCTCTAAAAGTAGTATTTCTGAAAAGAAAGGGAAGAAGATTAAGACAAAAAGAACGTCTCTTCCAGGTGTTCCCAAACAGGGCCCAGCTCTTCTGACAGACACTTCAGTTGGCTGCCTTTACCTTGGTTTGGTTTTTAAGCAGAGATACTCATTCCAAGCTCTTCACTTCCCTCTAGCTCCAAATAATTTTTTCATTAGTGAACGGGACATTATTTTTTATGCAAATCAAAGGCCCAAAGGAGTTTATTTTATCACCAATACTTCTATCTGTACAACAGGTATAAAGAGAGCAGTACATCCACCCTAAACCTATCATCAAGGTATCCTGCTGTGCTGCTGATCAATGATACTCTCTCCAGTTCTGCCTCTCAAACAACACAGGGAAGAGTATTCCCAACAAGCTGAACTTTTTCAGGAGTAAAGTTGTCCTATTCCTTCCAATAATGAACTCTGGATCCCTGGTGAGTAACTCACATTTAACCGGCAGCATTCTGGGCTGCTCCTATTAACTGCAACAGCCTGGACAGCTTGAACCTCAACAAAACGTGCAGTAAACGACTGAGCTAATTTAACCTCATTAGTCCTCAAACCAATAGAATAATTTGATGTCCACACAGCAGCTTGTGTGCCGCCTCCAACATAAACACGGCCCTGCAGGAAATCCACACCAAAAATGTGCTGCAGCCCTGCTGCCAGAGCTACCGGGGCTGGGAGAATCACTGCACAGTCTCCGAGCCCCCTCGCCAGCTGCACGGCATGGGTCACACGCTTTGTTTGTTCTTGTTAACAGTCAGGGGTTGTTTCCAACCTGGATGTATCCTGACATCTCCCCAGTGCCGCAGTTTTATGGAGGAGGCTCCATTTTATCTGTAAACTGTTTACCTCCAGTTTCGACGTGAACACAAAAAGCATTGCTAGGAGAGGCAAACACAGAAAACCAAGCAGCACTGGCACTTCTCAGGCAGATACTTAGCTGGATTTAAGCTCCCTATTAATCATTAATTACAGCAGCATTTCAAAAATTTAGGTTTTGAAATAATTTCAGCACTACTTAATCACAAAGGATGTAAGGTCTCCCTGAATATTTAGGAACATCTACTTTCAGGGAGGCATTTTAAGAAATGTTCTTTATATATAAACTATTTGTTATTTAAATTACTGCTGAAAGCCAAGTGCTTTATTTTGTTCAATACAACACATTTAAAACAATAACATGAGATTTTAATAGCAAAATCACCTAGCCCACAAAACACTGTTCTATGCTGACTAGGGTGGCAAAACAAGGGTAGTTTCTAAACACAGAAAAATAAATTTTAAAAAAGGATTTTTCTAAGCATGTAAATGCAGGTCTTGGTACCACATACAAGAACTTCACTTGCAAAGGAACTTGGTCTTGCTAGAGTTTTAAGTACGGTGGTTTTTTATCAGACCTGGCCTCGCTCATGCTTTGTGCCACTTGTAAAATGGAACAGGGCATTTTAGGAAAGAAGTACCTCCCTTCAACTCCTAAAAGCTGTGACTGAAGCCTGTTAAGTTTCAGTAGCGTTTCAAATATACCAGGGCATCCTCAGCTTTACCTTCTTTATAGGACAAGGTCCAGAAACCCACTGGCAGTTAGAGGAGCCACATAATCAGTGTTCAGCATTTCTACCAACCAAATTATCCCTGATAAATAGATACGACCTAGCATGAGAATTCACTTTTACTTCAGCATATTAAAAGTTATTTATTTTAAGGATAAATATATATCTCTTTCACAACTACACTGCAACACAGACACGAGTCCAACAACAAAACAGCAGAACAAAAATACATCCCCCTAATATAGCATATCCACTGTTTTTTCTTCATCAGCCATACAAGATTGATGGAAACAGGAGAGATTTTCCTTCTAACACAGCAGGTTAAGTGTCTTGAGAGAAGTCAGATGTCACTATTATCTGCAAGCACACAAGAAAACGAACTCATGCCAAAGAAAGGGATAATAAAATTGAAGTCTAAATGGAAGTTGAGAGAAAAAAAAGTCCTGCTCCAACAGGTTAATCTCTAGCTAGTTCCTCTTGTGACAAGTAGCTTTAAATAGTCATTTCACTCAAATTCTCCTACAACAAGTTTTCCTTGGAAATGAAACAATTTCTAGAACAAGCATAACTATCTTTGACCACACAAAACAGCATCACATTTTGAACTACTCTAGCAAAAAGTCAACTTTTTAAAAAAGATTTACTAAGAAGACAATTTGAAAAGTAACTTTACTCAGAAGTGATAGAATCAGCTGTAAATACTGGATGGGAAATTCCTGAAGAGACAAGTTTTCCCTTGGAGAGAAATTAAATAATACAGCAATTTACATTTCCCAACAACAATACTGCCTTTCTTTCCAGTTCATCCAGAAAACTCGGAGTATAAACCAATGGCACAGATTTGGCTCTTACACACACCCAACTCCCAGGACATTTTGTCACGCTCATCGTGCTGCATTCACTGGCTCTCCCAAATATTAATTGCCTTCTATCTTCGATATCTACTCGTGACTTGGGCGATTTTGCTTCAGGTTTTAATGCTTGGGATTTTTTTACACAGGACTATACACCTCAATAAATGTATCCAGGAAAGACTGGGTTTGATGCCATTTTTACAGTAGAACCCAAATTTTCAGTACTTTCTACCTACTTGTCCATTAACTCTTGATATAACAGAAAAACAATAAAAGCCATAAACCTCTTACTTTAGTAGCCTTCTGGAGGAGTAATTCAATAACTTCTTGCAAAATAAAACAGCAGCTTATAAAAATTAAAAAAAAATGTCTTCACCACAGTAATCATTACAGCAGGGCAGATGCAACAATGATGCATTTGTTTAGTCCATCTAGACGTGGAAAAGGATTAAAACAAGTAGACAGTAGCACAAGTCACCAGCACTTATTATCTAAGCCATAAACCTAAGCGTACTTCTGTGGGAAAATTAATTACAGACATGGGGGAAATCAGATCAGTCACTATCAGGCAAAGTGAGCAGAAAATACAGCTCTGTTGTCCACTCCTGATTGAGTCGCAGGATCAAACAGCACCAAGTGCAAGTGAACTGAGGGGGAATTATTATTATGCCTTTTCATCACTGGAATCGTGCTGCCCCAGACAACCCCGACTCCTGTGTCTGGGCTAATTGCAGCCTGTTAAACCTCACAAGGAGACTGCAGCACAGCAACACCTCAGAGGGGGGAGAAAGACAGTTTAAGGAGGGAACAAGCCAATGAGAAAATCCTGTCCTACAGCTGAAGGAGAAGGAAACAGCCAAGCTAACAGGACACCTGCAGAACAAACAAGGGTCCACACCAGGCTGTGTGCACACACCCGCATGCACAGCCACACCAGCACTGCCTGCTGGAAACACCTTCCCCCATGATAAAATATCAATGCCAAAGGTCAAAGGCTTTGAGAAAAAAAAAAAAAATAAATTCAGTGATAAGGCAACTTTTCTAAATCCATTTCACAAATACTTGTTATTTCAAGCCTTAAATCACTAGTGGTAGGATAATACAGCAGACTCGGAGATGTAGATTTATGCAATTTGCAGTTACTTAAGAGAAGGGCTTGTTTATACCTGTGTATTTTCACCAAACCCAAGAACTGCAGGTGTCATTAAGCTACACTAAAAACTGCTCCCCCTTCAGAGAAATCACAGCCATGTCCTACAACTCATGCAGTCTGTTCTACCTCTAGGTCCACTAAGGATTGATTTCCAAACTGTGTCACAACTTCAGGATGACACAGAATCCAAGTATTACCAATAAATAAATAACAAAAGCTCTTTTTTTGAAGATGAGACACTAATTTACCAGCACATAATTGTAACTGAGCTGTTACATACTCCAGCTGAAACACTCCTGGTTTGATGTTGGTAGAAGACATTCACTGCATATGAAGCTTTACGCATCACATTGAACTAATTTAATTGTAGGTGAGCAATTCTCTCAAGTTCTGACTGAACTTCCCTATTGATCAGTTATTTCTCCTTAAAAAATATACACCTGAATTTTACTCTCCCTCCCAACTCCCATAAAGAGGAGTGGACTAAAACTGGTTATAAAATGTTAGTAAGTGTGCCAGCCAGCAAGTATCCGAGTGGCTTAATCATTAAAGCTGCCGTTCATTTCCACTAACCACGTGGATGCTTTCAAATGTCTCAGTCCCAACCAGAAACTGTAATATTTTTACAGACCACAGGCAAGCAAGATGGAAAATTACCTGCTGTACACTATGTTTATGCACGTGAACATGGATGACATTGGGCATAACAACGGCAATTCTGTAGTTGGATGTCCTTTCTGCTTGTTCAGTGTACTCTACACAGCTGCCTTACAAACATGTCAATGTAGGGTAGCAGTTAGGTTTAAAATCAGTTGCAACATGGCTTAAGGAACGAGTTATTTTTGTAATCCAAACTCACTGGGATCCACGTTTGTAAGGATTTCACAGAAAACCAGACAAGTGTATCTGCACATCAGCAGCTCCACAGCACAAACTGTGAGGAACAAAGGCCAGTGGCTGCTCAGGGACTCTTCCCATGAGGCAGCTGATGCACAGGAGCTGCTCTGTGTAGAGTGTGATGATTTACCCAGCCAGTGTTTAAAATGCCCATATTACCTGATATCTGCAGCCATTTTAAGAAGGGGAAGTACTGGGAGCAAAGTCCCTCATGGATTCCATGCAGAATTGCAAATTCCTCTGTTTGGGTGCAGAAAACTGTCTTTGCTAAGGTGACTAACTTAAATTTTTCCACATTTAATTTCACTGTTCCTCCTACATCCAGCATACTGTCAGAACGAGAGAAAACTGCATTCTACCCTAAGTGCAATTGCTACATTAGACAATTCTTTCAAATGCTGGTTTTGTTGAGCATCCTAGTAATTGTCCTATCTCAAAGACTGGCTTAATCCGTTCTGAAAACAGCTTCTCCTTTATGCTTTTAGAATTACTAAATTTTTTAAGTAATTAACATTTTCCCTCTGACTAATTCTGTTGGTGGACATCAGCAATTTGAAGCTGTCCACACAATTCACTTGCTTTGTTCTCTGCACTATCCAAGACTGACATTTAGGTTTAGTTTGTAGGAGGTTTAAACCCATCACTCGCCACGAAATCCAAATCAGTGATTTCAATAATGCCTGAAACACCAAGGAATTTGGGAAAGGACAGGAAGGCACTCCCACACTTTAAGGGACAGGAGAGAAAGCTTTAAGCAGTTTCTCAAGCATTCCCCCCTTTCTGACCAGTGACATTTGGTCTTGCTTGCTCTATGCTGGGTATTTCTCCTGGGCATTTCTGTAGGAATGGGCACTGCTCGAGTGAGAATAAATGCACAGCTGAGTGTCATTGATTCACTGATTTGTAAACATCTAAAGCAGGTATTGAACCACTGTCTGACTGGAGAAAAACAGCCTGTGGATCAGAAACAGCAATTAATTACCAAGACTTTTTTTGCTGAATTGTGCATACAAAAAAACCCCCTGAAAGATTCAATCAAATTCATTTTACTGTAAACCTTTCAAAGATGAACGAAAAGCCTCTTGGTCCATTTGAAAACACACGGATAACTGTGCTTTCTTTTAGAGTATCACAAAATTACAAAAGTTGCCAGAGGAAGTAAGAAAACAGTAACAAAACCCACCACAGATAAAACTTCACAAATCTCAATTCCAAGACACTGACAGAAATGGTTTATATCTAGCTCTGCTACTGAAGGCTCATTTGCAAAAATTGTGACCACAAAATGCATCACAAATTGGTTTTCTACCTCATTACTGCTGATTACTAGGTAATACAATATTAATGGTACTTTTTCAACATCTACTTTTTCTCAAGGTGCATAAATCTCTGTAAAATTGCTTTATCTTACTTTCCAAAAATTTGAAAGGCTGGTCTTCAGATGTTTGAACAGCAATCTTTCCACCACAGGGCAGCACACTTCCTTTTAATATAAGTAACACACTCATCAGATCATTTTCACCTCCTGATACAAAATCAGATGCACTCCCCAAAGAGGAAAATGATTCTCCAGCTTCTATACCTGAAGTATATTTACAAATTATTTACGAGTGTGACCAGATTGTACCATGTCCCTTCCTAAGAGCTTCTAAAACACACAGTGAATCCAAAGGAAGCAAAACAAGATTTCTAAAGCAGTTGAGTCAACTTTCATAGAAGCTATTTTTTTTATGCAGAAATACAAATACTTTTTAGAAACCAGCAAGGGTATTGATGTTACCAACACAGAGCACATGGTTTGGTGTGACTTTTATGAATTTACAGCCTAAACTACTACTACCACTTCGGCATCTGGCTGATATACTTCTCTCCACTAAACATGACTGTCTGCGAAGAGAAAAAAGTTAAACAGACTGTTTCCCTGAGGTTCTCAAGAAACCTTACTTCAAAAGGATAAGCAACTGAAGGTATTTTGTCAGCAGCAGCTCCCTCAGAAGTGCCCATTTTCCTGAGCAGGGGATATTTGTCAAGAAAGCAAACTGCACAGCCAGAGCAGGGAGCAGTTCAGTCACACCATCAATAGCGTAAGGATGAGAGACCCAGTGCTTTGGTACCAAAGCCCATCAGCCCAGTGAGAATCTGCATGAAGCACAACTGTCAGTGCTGACCGGGACATGAACTGAACAGGGCTGCCTTTCACTGCTCTTTCCTTACCATAGTTATTATACCCGCAAGTGAAAGGTTTTACACGTTATACAACCTACCCAAAAGAGTACCTCCCTGCAATGAAGCAAAACATGAAAAACTGTTCTCACTATAGTACTGCAAGGGAGGAGAAACATATCCCTAAAAGCTCTCTCCGACCTCCTTCTTTTGCAAGCTTATATTGGGATGGGGCAGGAACAATACCTAACCAAATGCTATGAAGGATCTTTTCAGACAAAAAGGTAAACTTTGTCAATACCAGACAGAGAAGTTCAGACAGACCTTTTGAGCAAGAAGTAGAAATTTAACGGTAAATGCCACCACTACATCTACTTTCAGATGAGGGTATTCATTGAGAATTTAACAGAAAAATAGATTTCAAAGACAATAAACCATAATCCTTAGCTCTAGACAAACTGCCCACAGTACCAAGACATGGCTCAATTCAAGTGACTTTGAGCAAAAAGCTCCTTTGAATGAGGCGCATGAAAGGCTTGACCTCAATTTTGCATTTCACAAGGCAGGTTATTTTTCAGAACATCAAATAACCAACCAAAATACGGGTCAGTTGTTTGACCAGACTATGTTTAGTGAATGAAATCCAACAGCTCAATTACAACTTAGCAAACTCAAGCCATTTAATTCCAAAATCCTAAATCATGCTGTACATCTATGAATTGCAAAACTGCACAAGGTCAGGAGCTCTCTTCTGATCCTTGGCCACTCGGAAGAAGGGAATTGCCGAGAACACCTACTGAACAGTACAAAATTGGAGCACTGTTTTCTTTTGCAAGCACACCATTCTCTCTCTTGTCTCACTGATGGCAACGAGCTTATTTCAATCAACATGTTTTCTTAAACACTTAAAAGATGAAGAAAAAAACTTATTGCTCATGCTCTGAAGATACTATCATTCATTACTGCCACAAGACAGCCTGAACTCCAATACAGTCATTAACAAAGTGGCCAACTTGCACGGAGAGTGAATTTTACAAGAGTGGAAGGACTGAAACCAGAGAAATGACTTGAAGTGCTGCCTAATCTGCCCCTAGAGCTAGAGAAAAGCAGAGAGTATTTGAGCCTGAATGCTCTCACTGTGTCATTCGTGGCTTCAGGCAGTCCACACAAAGTTGAGATTTGAATTTGGGAGTCAGCAAACAGGATTCAAGGCTTTGTATCTACAGGTGGTCTCAGAGCTCTGAGATTTGACTTTCTTTAAAAGATATTCAAGAACTAAAAAGACGCAACAAAACTCAACTTACGACAACTTTCAAAGTTTTCCTTTACCCTACATTTGCCTGGTCATTAAACCTGGAAGAGGATTTAGATTTATTTCCGCTCTCTTAGAACTATAAATGCTTACACCAGCCAGGTTAGCGTCCAATTTCTATTCATAGCATTCTGAATGATAATGATGACTTTCTTTTTACATTTATTGTAATACTTAAATGGACAGAAGTAGTGGTGATGCATAGTTTTGGCTTTGTCAATTCAGCCGAGAGTGTCTTATGGATTTCATTAAAATTCTACTACAAAAGCTCTAAGCTTTTGATGTATTGGCAATGCAGAAATATCACCTTTTATTCATTTAATTGTGTAACCACCTCAACCCAAAAGTATCTTTACCCACAATCTGCTTGGTCATTCCATCACAACTATTAAGGACAACGGAGCAACCTGTTCCCATAAAGCACAAAGATTAACAAATGTTCGGTTGGGGATTTTTTTTGGCCCGACACACAAAAAAGTGCACATTTTCAACACATCTTTTGGGCAGAATGTGGTTGGTCATGGAGAATAACAGGAGGCCCATCCCTGATCAAACATGATAGCAAGAATTGTATTCAGACTAAAAACATTATTCTGCCATTGGAAAGAGGATTATTGGAAACAATACTGAGAGTCACTGCAATGAAAGACAAACAGGGATTGAAGGGGAAAAGTGTAGGTTACCATAACTGAGCAACTCTTCCTCATCACTAGTTTTTACGTTGAGTTGCTTACTTTACAGCACAAAGACTAATAAACAAACTTAAAAATATCCTAAGTTGATGACTGATACGTAACGGTGATTCCATAATCCATTCAACCAAGATTTCAAAGATGGAAAAATAGTACGTAACGGTCAAGTGGAACAACCTTTTAACAGAACTGACAGGAGCTACTTTGCCCTCCTATCTTGTATCATTTCAGAGTTAGAGAAACCAGAAAAAGCAATAAGAAAAGCAAAACACAAGTTGTCAGAGTAGCTGCCCATCAAATTCGAATCAATTGAGTGATTATAAATTATGAAACAATAGGTCTGTAATTGCTCATAGGGGTCTTTTGCTCTTGACTGTGGCTCAATCAAGATCAGCCAAACACTTACTAATGCTCTGCTTCTTCAGCTCTAACTCTGCAACCACCTGTGCTCATTTATCCTTAAACCAGATACACTGCCAAAGAAAAGTCTGACTGATCACAAGTTTAAGTCATTAGTACCAGCTGTATAAATAGCTTGTGTATATGCTTGTAATGATCAGAAGAAAATATCGCTCAGCTTCAAAGATATAGCACACAATGATCTGCATTTCTGGATTCTGTCTACAAACAAATTATTTGTTTGGTGCTCTAAGCAATGAGTTCTTGTTCCTGGAAATGCTATTCTACATGGGGGAATTCTTCGTCCTAATATTTTCACCCCTTTGATGGGAGGCTTCTATTCATAGGTTTTTGGGGGGTTTTTTGTAAACGTACATGGAGTTTGCTTGTTTGGATAGGTTTTGTTATCTTTGTGTACTTAAGAGCAATTTTAAAACATTCCCATCCGAAGAAGTGTCATACAACAAAATAGGATTTGAAAGGTTACAAGATCCTCTGTTCTGACTATTACTTTCTGAAACTATTCCAGCAGTGCTTTCACTGGAATATTTCCTTAGTACTGATAGTGTTCTTGTGGCTATTAAAACAAAGCACACAGGATACAATGCCTTCCCATCATTCATGATGTTCAGTCATGCTCTAAACATTCCTGCCCATTCACAAGGAGCTCTCACGAGCCACTGGGACATTTCCCACTGCTCCTTACTTACCCCTGATGCCTTCATGTCTTCTAAACACTCCCAACATTTAATGCTTTTTACAGCACTTCTGTCAACATCCAAGTTCCATATTTGTATTTAAAGTCATTTTCACCTTCCTTAATATGGAGTTTTCCAACTGACACATCTGTAAGTGCGCACTCTCCTGTTTAACTACTGGTCACCACAAATATTTAAAGGAATTCAGGCATGCTTTCTTCAGCAATCCCTTGAAAAGAAGAAACCTGGATTATCAGTCACAGGCTACAAAATGGCACTGATGATCTGGCTCAGCACTGTGCCCTGAAGGCTGTTGCAGGCAGAGTAGTTCAGCAGCAAGATCATCGCCCCTTTCTACATTATCTGGAAATATTTCTTTAGCTCAACAGGGAGACAAGCTACACCAAAAATCCACACCTTTTTGCCTATTTTCATTGTTTGTCTAACGGTTCTTTTGGTGGCTCTTCCCCAGCATAACACCTAAATTCCACAAATACGGGAATTCTATTTCAAACTGCACCCACTTCTCCTCATACCACATTGCTCCATATTCAGTAAAGCAAATGAAGTTCTGATGTATTTGAAACAAGACCACTGCCTGCAGGAGCTGTACTAGGGTACTACTGCTGCCTAAGAGAATCCAAAACTCCCTCAGAATAATGTCACTGCCCAAAAATACCTGGATTCCACTCAAATCTTCCCTAACACGTTACCAAGCCCTACAAGATCAGATGCTACTTAGATGTGAACGTTCCAGCGTGTTGCTCATTGCTCAAATTGTGACTGAACTTCAATCACAATTGAATTGGAGTGTTTTCAAGCCTCAATTTCCTCACTCGTATTTCCATAGAGAAATTTCATTTCTGCTGGAATCTACTACATTTTTTCCAAAGGCAGATAGAATACTGGTTCCAACCAACTTGGAGCTGCAGTAAAGAAAAACACTGGAAATACTTTAAGCAACTGCAGATGGCCTTCAGGACTTGTGGACAAATGCTCCTGGATCATTCAAGGAAGTACATTAATTCAAGACCACTGGAAAAAGGTACCAGTTAAAATGTCTGCCATCTCTCCTTGCACTCACCAGGTGTATGTTTGGTGGCTGCTTGCTTGACTTCAGCGCAAGGAAGAGTTGGCATTTTTAATTTACAAGCTGCAGGTAAACTTTGAAGATGTTACTTGCTGCTGGCAATATTGGCTGTTAAATTTGCTCTCTTCATACCTGCTTCTTTCTTCTCCACCTTGCCCCACACAGGGGAAAAAAACCAAAAAAACCTACCTAGGTGCTCTTCAGAGAGGAGAGACTAAATCACAAACACTTCAGGGCAGGAAGCTTGAACAGCTGAAGCTCTTATTTGCAAGTTCTGTAAATGCCATTTCATACAACTCGATATATTCGCCACCCCACCTTTTCCACAGGCAAACACTGCATCCGTCCCTCCACCCCTGAAGCCCACCAGGGGCACTCCGGTATCTCTGCCACCATCTTGAGGAGCAACAGACTCTGAAACATAAGTTTTAAGGAAACTGACAATTATACACACAGCATACGCTGTTTGCCTCTGCAAGTCACAGCCAACATTTCTATTCTTTCCTCCAACAATAAATTTAAAGTGTGTACTACATTTATATAAGAAGAATATATAACCCAAGAGCGCCGACTGCAGCCCCACAAAGCCACCAAAAGTTTATTTGGTCTCGCCAAAGAAGGCAAGCACCTTTCAGAGGCATCACCATTTCCTTCTCTCCTGGATACAGAGCCCTTCAGGCAGATTTGGCACACACGCTTGCAGTAAGAGGACAAGATGGAGCAATTCTGTCAGTGCAGCAGATTAAAAAAACCTGCCACCAAGAGGCTTTATTCCAAAGGCAATTCTCCTCTGATTCACAAAAGGTCTGCCTACCATACAGCCAAGCAGAGGCTCCCAGATGGTGCTGGCAAAGCAATCTCCCCTTTCTCCCAACAGCACAGCAGCATGTTGATGTCTAGAAAAAATATTTCCAGTCCTGATCCCTTTGCTGTCAGTTCTGTAACATGCACTGCCCTGATTAAATAAATAAAAGCCTATCAACCACCAGCAGTTTCAAGACTTACATGAAGCTCTCCTACTCTTAGGGGAAAAACCCCATGAAGTCAGCATTTAAAACCAAGAGAAAGTGCTTGGAATTATATCTCTTTCTTAATGACAGTCCCACTATTCCCTAAAGTTTGGGGAAGTTCTTTAAAGCAGCAACATTTTTGGCCAGGTGATCAATAGTTTGCTCCAGTACGAGACAGGACTAATACTGGACAGGGACCTCTAAAGTCACCAGAAACCAGCAGATTGCAGTTGGCTTCTCTCACAGACACACCTCTAAGCGATCTTGGCTCCCAGTTCCAGTCTCCTCCACCCTGGCATCCACACATGAACAAATGGACTAAGCAGCATTGCTCAAATCCTGCTGCACTTGCTTAACCTCCATAAGATTTCCCAAGAGAGCTTTACTTTGTGTCACTTCTGCTCTCCTTCAATCCTGCAGCTCTTCTGCAAGTTTCTGCTCAAGACCTAGCACAGACTACTCAAGAAATCAGCACACAGGAACTCAGAAATATTTCAACAATTAAGCTTTCTTCTAGAGTAGAACCAACCATATAAATCATACAATTAGAATATTTCACTGACTTTAATTTTAAACTTTAAAAAAAATCCACACTAACAAAAGGACCTTAATACATTGATAAAGTATTTACCAGGTCAATGAATAAAAAGGTTGAAGTTTCTCTCAAAGGAAAAAAAAAAAAAAAACAACAATAAAAAGAAAGTAAAACAACCAAACAAGTCTAGGTGGGAGATAACAGGCACAGCACCCTGTGTCACATTTTCTGTCTTGAAGAAAAAATAATGGGGACGTTTGGGCAAGTATTTATCAGAACAAAGCCTACAGTGGCCCCTGAGGATAAAGTCAAATTTTTCAATGCCAGCTAGTCAGTAACTCATTGTGACTGTTAAAAAACTGAACTCAAGGACACTGGCAAAAGTAAGATTTGAGAACTGTAGATATACTATCAAATTTCTACCATGTGAAACCTATTTTGATGGCCACAACCAGCAAGACACATTCCCTAATGCACACATTTGTCATACTCAGGTTTGTTACACTGGGTAAATTAAAGTGACCCTGCAGAAAAACTGGTTTGCAAAGACAGCAGACAAGAAAAATTTAGAGGCCACAAAGAGCAGAAGAGGAAAAACTGAACCACCACTTGCTAATGATAGTTCAGTTCCTGCACTTGTGGATGCAGACCCAGCCAAGCCACCAGAAGGTGAATGAAAAATCTGAACGCACAATTGAGCAAACCTTCAAAAAATATCTATCACTTAAGAGGCCAATTTCATGTGCACATGATGCTGAAAATTTAGAAGAATCAAAATAATTGAATACTGAAGCAGGAGGATAAGAGTCCATACCATTGACACAAGATCATTTTTTCCTCTTAAAACAATGGGAGAAATGTCTTGTATTAAAACAATTGTTTTCTTTAGGACTTCTAACTTGCACTAAATATTAACCTTCCTAAAACTGCAATGGCAAACCCAAATTAAAAAAAAAAACTTGGGACAAGAAAAAACAGTGATATATATGAACACAGTTCAACAGATCTCCATAGACACTCTTACGTTTCAGAATTGAGTTCATCTTGACTATCCACACACATTAATCTGAAATCCCAGCTTTAGTCTTTCATACAAGTTCTACTTCTCAGTATTTTTAATGAGGAACTAAGATCTTGATAAAGCCATTCATTTCATTGTATCCGAAAGTCCTTTGCCTGCTGTACATTTTCTCTGCAGCTGTAGGCATGCATGAGGATGCCTAGCATGTGCATCTGCGTATTTCTATTTACACTAGGAGTGCTTAAATATTCATCTGCAGTTATGTATTTATGTACACAGCTAAAACCACACAGCTATGTTAGATCTGATGTATTTTAATGGGGGTCAAACCTTCAATCCATGCTGGGATTTTCTGCTATTTAAGAGAAACAGGCTGTGGAGCATTTGACCTTTTTCTCCAAGAGCAAGATAAAACGTCCCAGATGTGCCAAATTCTCAAATGCATTGTTTGTATCTCTTGTAAGAACAAGTCTCCAGGCACCTGAGCAAAGATAACCCACCTTACATGGATACCTCACAGACTGGCAGCAAAGTGCTGTCATCTTACCAACCAATATTAAAAGCAGGCTACTGCATGAGGCTGCCAGAGAGGCTTAGGCAGTGCTGTTACATCTCACATTTCCCACTCGGTTTGCTACAAGAAGCAGCAAAAAACAGTTTCTTTGGCTCACCAATATCAATAGGAAAAGAGCAAGTGCTTTCCATAAAGAAGGATTCTCACCTGACACCAGGAGCCCCCTGGAATCTTGGATACAA
Organism: Chamaea fasciata; assembly: GCF_029207755.1. Classification (NCBI taxonomy): domain Eukaryota; kingdom Metazoa; phylum Chordata; class Aves; order Passeriformes; family Sylviidae; genus Chamaea; species Chamaea fasciata. Next base: position 4,326 of record NW_027095157.1, on the reverse strand, counting down.
TCAAGCTCTATGAAATACACTGCTGATACACCTTGCAGATAAGACAGAATTTTACACCAATCTCAGTTTCCCATCTTAATATTTTCTCTTTGCTGTGACAGGTAATTATGCAGAGCAGGACAGCCCTCTGAATCGCAGTCTTGGAAAACAAACATCGCTTTAATTAGCATAACCAGTACAACAAAACATTTTCTAAACTTGCACTCAAGACAAAAGATGCCCTTCACAAAGACAGCAGCTTGAGGGCATTGAGAGGATTTTTTGGACTTGGGGGACAGGGACAGAGCAACATTACTTGTCTGTTTTCAGTTTTGCGCAGCTCCTCATCTGGTTCACCACCTATCTTATCTAAACAGTTCTTATCTGACCTTTTTTGCCTTCTCTTGAGACAGACAGCAGGACTCCGTTACTGCTAAAGGAAAAAGAGCTGCCTGGTATCTCTAAAAACACAGATTCTCAGAAAGAAAAGAACAGTCGAATGCATCAAACAAGAACACTTTATTCCTTCAATAATGCTTACGTATTTTCACTTTTTCAAAGTCTCCAAATAAAGTTTAGAAATCAAACACGTCAATGCTACATTCAAATATTTCTCTCTTCTAACCTAAGCCAGAAAAAAAAAAAAAAAACAAATCAGGAAAAGAAATCCTTATTTTTACTACAAAAAGTCTCGGTTTTCCACATGAGAAGCCACATTCTCAACAAACCGATGCCAGAAGAGTCAACATTATTGAAGAGGGTTACAGTGAGCTGTCAAATTACCTTCCGTCCTCTGAGGATGTGCACTACACTGCCAGCATGTTTCCAGCTCTCACATTCAGAGTAGGAGAGCCAGGACTAAAACATCTGCTGGGCCTAACGAGGTCCCTGTCACATCTCTGTGATAACACGTTGCTCATGTCTATCATGTAACACAGACAGAACATATTCTCCTGGTTTTAGTCCCTTAGATTCCTCGGTCTAAGCAAGAAATTGGCAGCCTGCCAGGCTTCCTATGGACCATTCTGGGGTGGGACCACCAGGTAAATCTCCCCGAGTCAGGGCATGATATCCTAAAGAGACACTGCCCTCCTTCCCCATGGATAAATGGGATGATGAGCAGTGCAGCAGGAGCAGGAAGCTCTGCTAAGTTTCCACCACTGCCATGCATTTTCTCTTCACTAAACATCGATTTACTTGCAGGAAGAAAGGCTCCCCTAATAGAACCTGTTCTTTTGATGGCAACCAAGAGGGAAATGGGCAAAAAATAGCTTGAAACTATACCAGTGTCAAGCTATTATTAACTATCAGGCATACACTGACAGTAGGAGAGATGAGGTGGCAAGAGGACTTTCAATAGCCAAAGAGCCCTTTCATCATCTGACCAGCTTCATCTATTGTATTCAAGTAAGTGTTAAAATACAGAGAAATCACACATATCTAGTGCCTTTACAACGAGTATCCAGGTGCAGATTTCTTCCTGCACGTGACTAAATTTAAGGCATCCTTGCCGTGTACAAAAAAAAAAGCCTTGTGAAATGAGAGGTGCTAACATTTTCTAACAGATGGGATGACATTACAGAACAGGATCCTTTTTGTTACTGATGAAAACAACATGCTCTTGGTGCAATTGATTTCACACATAAACGGCAACAGTTTCAAAGCCCAACATCGCTATTTTGGGCCAGTTAGTAGAAACCCATTTCTAAAGCTGATAGCAGCTCTGACAATTAATTACAAGCTCAAGATCAAGCAGGTCAAATCCTTGTGAAATCCCTAGACATCAATCAGAATGACTCCTGAGGGCCTCCATAGAGTTCAGAGCAAGTATTCCCTCTTTTTGCAGATCATCTTTCCGTGCCTCTGAGCTGCGCAGATTATGAGCAGGAATATTTTATGGAATAAGATCAAGGTAAATAGGGCCAGGAGGTGCACAATTTCCTGAGTTTAGGTACAACAGACTTGCCACAGGTAAATAACTGCTCACTTGGGCACTTATACATGTTACAGCCAGGTGAGGGGTGGGGAAACACTCACAAAGGAGACTAAAACACACTGCAGGGCAAACTGCAATTCCACCAATCCACACCTGCAAAACTCATTTACCACAACCGTGCTCAGCATTCCACAGAGACTCTGAATGAATTTATGCAGCACCAGTACAAGTTGAAAATACATTAAAAACATTTTAAAAAAATAACTATAATGTCATGATGTTCCTCATGCTGATCTGAGTCAGGGTAAGAGCTGAAGGGAATTTCCTTGTGAGCTGACAGGCCCACAGAAATAACCCAGCCATGACTGTCCCCAAGGACAACAAATGGGGCAGACCCCACTCTTCCAACAGGCTGAGCTAATCAACAGATCTGCACATCTACTGCAGAATCTGCATAAGAAATCGATTGAAACCATGTGTTGGTATGGATTCATTTTGCCAAAAAATTAACTGTGACGGGTTGGCACGGTAATGACTTGAACTTTTCCACAATACCATGAAGTACTGATGCTTCTGGAAAAACAAAGTAGATTCTGATGTACCATTCAGACTTCCTAGAAAGAAACCACGCCAACAAGATGAGGTAATCTTGAAACTGCCATCTCCAAGCTTCCTAAAACTGGAGAGAAGGTTTGAAATCTATTCGGACTCTGATTAAACTCAGCAAGCAACACGGTAAAAAATGTATTGAATAGAGCTTTTAAATAAACAAATTGCAACAGTATTTACTTATTTTCTTCTATTTCTCCTCCCTGGAATCAAGCACTCAGGCAAACTTCTCACTTCTACAACAGCATGTTGACTTTTTGACACTATGATCATTAAAGTCAACGTGGAAAATACATGCCCAAATAGAAAATCTAGATGCTGAAAGGAATATCAACCAAGTCAAATCCAACTTTTAAAAATAAAATCCTCAAGAAGTGAGTCACTCACCCCCAAAACTGTACCACTTATAGCTACTTTATAACAGAAATACAGGAAATATGAGAGGCCTTTTTCCCACTTTGGAGGTTTATGTACAAAGCTGAAGTCCAGCACACGTTTGTTAATGGTTGAGACCTCAAGCAGAAAAAAACCCCACAAATAATCCCCAGCCAACAGTATAAATCAACCTAAAGAAAGCTCATCATTTACTGAGTATCATGGCCATAAAGCTGCCCAACAAAGAGAGGGCAAGACAAACTCCATACTCGTATAGCAATCTAAACTGAAAAGCATCAAAATATACCACGTGGAATCACTAGTGCGACAACCAAGCCAAAAACAATCTCTGCTATCAATCTTCAGCAGCCAGCTCCCACTTTTTTACCCTGTTTTAGAAACCATTTCTTCTTACAGAGTCACTGCCAGGCCCTCACTTTGAGTCTACTGTGTTTGACAGATCAGCTACAACATTTTTCTTCTGTAAAACAACAGAACTTAGACCAGATTTTACTCAGCCACAGACTCTGCAAGCTCAGGTGTCGTTGCTTTACACTCACTGTGTCAGGTTCTCCTACCACCAAGCCCGAAGGTGCCACAGTGAAGGAGCTCTGGAACTGGCTGCTCTGATGAAGGCACTTGGTCCAACTGCAGAGTTTCCACTCTGTCTAACTGAAACCTTGACTGATGCCAGCTGCGCCTCATTTGTTCCATCACCAGGTTTTCCTGAAGAGCAGCACTCACCCTCCAAATTTTAGCCCTGTAGGGGACAAAATTAAATTATATAAAAATATACAATGAACATCTATATTATTTATAAACTGAAGTATTTATGATTTATTTAATGAAACTGTAAAGTTTAGCCCTCTAGGGGCTAAAATTAAGGGGACAACAAGTAGAAAGACAAGAGAAGCACGGTCTGTCCAAGAAGTAAAAATCACTCAAGGCCCATCAGGAGTTTCAAAGTTTCCCTCAAATAGTAAAGATCACACAAGCAAAACAGAAGTCTCCAAAGTATCTAACAGAATCATTTTGTAGAGATTACATCAGTACATCCACCATTTAATTAATTCATTAACAGGTGCTAAAACCCCTCCTTTATCCGTCCAAAGACCAATCGTGCACAGAAAAGAGGAACATATGGAAATGAAATAGAGTCTTGCAACATGCAGGCATGTGGGAGACAGACCTTTTGGGGATCCCGAAGGTGGCAGCACAATTACTAAATTACCTAAGCAAGAGTCAGCCGCCAAAAACTCCTGGGGAAGCAACACGGCCCAGAGCTGCCCCTGCCAGTGTCACATGGGACAGCTGCAGCTTGTTTGGAGGAATACCTAAAGGTGATCCACCCAGAAGGAAAGGGATCCTGCTTTAAGAGAAGTCTCCAGTTCTTAAAGGATTGCTGAAAGTCAGAGTACGTTTATTTG
>NW_027095156.1:0-32110 GCF_029207755.1 Chamaea fasciata | reverse complement strand
GCCGAGGCCTGCAGCTCGGCAGAGGGAGTTGGGCACAAAGGATGGCCTGTTTCCAGAGGTAAGTAAAGTCAGCTTCCCAGGTGCCTGATGTCAGTTTGTAGGAGGCTTTTGGCCCTCTAAGGGAAGCTAGTCTTCCAGTTTGTGGCAGCTTGCATCTGGAAGAAATCCTGTTCCGTTCGGGATTGTAGGTGGCCGAGGCCAGGTGCCCGGCAGAGGGAGTTGGGCACAAAGGATGGCCTGTTTCCAGGGGTAAGTAAAGTTAGCTGCCCAGGTGCCTGATGTCAGTTTGTAGGAGGCCTTTGGCCCTCCAAGGGAAGCTAGTCTTCCAGTTTGTGGCAGCTTGCATCTTGAAGAAATGCTGTTCTGCTCGCGATTGTAGGTGGCCGAGGCCAGGTGCCCGGCAGAGGGAGTTGGGCACAAATGATGGCCTGTTTCCAGGGGTAAGTAAAGTCAGCTGCCCAGGTGCCTGATGTCAGTTTGTAGGAGGCCTTTGGCCCTCCAAGGGAAGCAAGTCTTCCAGTTTGTGGCAGCTTGCATCTGGAAGAAATCCTGTTCCATTCGGGATTATAGGTGGCCGAGGCCTGGTGCCCGGCAGAGGGAGTTGGGCACAATGATGGCCTTTTTCCAGGGGTAAGTAAAGTCAGCTGCCCAGGTGCCTGATGTCAGTTTGTAGGAGGCCTTTGGCCCTCCAAGGGAAGCTAGTCTTCCAGTTTGTGGCAGCTTGCATCTGGAAGAAATCCTATTCCGTTCGGGATTGTAGGTGGCCGAGGCCAGGTGCCCGGCAGAGGGAGTTGGGAACAAAGGATGGCCTGTTTCCAGGGGTAAGTAAAGCTAGCTGCACAGGTGCCTGATGTCAGTTTGTAGCAGGCCTTTGGCCCTCCATGGGAAGCCTGGCTTCCAGCATGTGGCAGCTTGCATCTGGAAGAAATGCTGATCCGTTCGGGATTGTAGGTGGCCGAGGCCAGGTGCCCGGCACAGGGAGTTGGGAACAAAGGATGGCCTGTTTCCAGGGGTAAGTAAAGTTAGCTGCCCAGGTGCCGGGTGTCAGTTTGTAGGAGGCCTTTGGCCCTCCATAGAAGCTAGTCTTCCAGTTTGTGGCAGCTTCCATCTTGAAGAAATGCTGTTTTGCTCGGGAGTGTAGGTGGCCGAGGCCTGGTGCCTGGCAGAGGGAGTTGGGCACAAATGATGGACTGTTTCCAGGGGTAAGTAAAGTCAGCTGCCCAGGTGCCTGATGTCAGTTTGTAGCAGGCCTTTGGCCCTCCATGGGAAGCCAGGCTTCCAGCTTGTGGCAGCTTGCATCTGAAAGAAATCCTGTTCCGTTTGGGATTGTAGGTGGCCGAGGCCTGGTGCCCGGCAGAGGGAGTTGGGCACAAATGATGGCCTGTTTCCAGGGGTAAGTAAAGTCAGCTGCCCAGGTGCCTGATGTCAGTTTGTAGGAGGCCTTTGGCCCTCCAAGGGAAGCCAGTCTTCCAGTTTGTGGCAGCTTGCATCTGGAAGAAATCCTGTTCCATTCGGGATTGTAGGTGGCCGAGGCCTGGTGACCGGCCGCGGGAGTTGGGCACAAAGATGGCCTGTTTCCAGGGGTAAGTAAAGTCAGCTGCCCAGGTGCCTGATGTCAGTTTGTAGGAGGCCTTTGGCCCTCCATGGGAAGCCTGGCTTCCAGCATGTGGCAGCTTGCATCTGGAAGAAATGCTGATCCGTTCGGGATTGTAGGTGGCCGAGGCCAGGTGCCCGGCAGAGGGAGTTGGGAACAAAGGATGGCCTGTTTCCAGGGGTAAGTAAAGTTAGCTGCCCAGGTGCCTGGTGTCAGTTTGTAGGAGGCCTTTGGCCCTCCAAGGGAAGCAAGTCTTCCAGTTTGTGGCAGCTTGCATCTGGAAGAAATCCTGTTCCATTCGGGATTATAGGTGGCCGAGGCCTGGTGCCCGGCAGAGGGAGTTGGGCACAATGATGGCCTTTTTCCAGGGGTAAGTAAAGTCAGCTGCCCAGGTGCCTGATGTCAGTTTGTAGGAGGCCTTTGGCCCTCCAAGGGAAGCTAGTCTTCCAGTTTGTGGCAGCTTGCATCTGGAAGAAATCCTATTCCGTTCGGGATTGTAGGTGGCCGAGGCCAGGTGCCCGGCAGAGGGAGTTGGGAACAAAGGATGGCCTGTTTCCAGGGGTAAGTAAAGCTAGCTGCACAGGTGCCTGATGTCAGTTTGTAGCAGGCCTTTGGCCCTCCATGGGAAGCCTGGCTTCCAGCATGTGGCAGCTTGCATCTGGAAGAAATGCTGATCCGTTCGGGATTGTAGGTGGCCGAGGCCAGGTGCCCGGCACAGGGAGTTGGGAACAAAGGATGGCCTGTTTCCAGGGGTAAGTAAAGTTAGCTGCCCAGGTGCCGGGTGTCAGTTTGTAGGAGGCCTTTGGCCCTCCATAGAAGCTAGTCTTCCAGTTTGTGGCAGCTTCCATCTTGAAGAAATGCTGTTTTGCTCGGGAGTGTAGGTGGCCGAGGCCTGGTGCCTGGCAGAGGGAGTTGGGCACAAATGATGGACTGTTTCCAGGGGTAAGTAAAGTCAGCTGCCCAGGTGCCTGATGTCAGTTTGTAGCAGGCCTTTGGCCCTCCATGGGAAGCCAGGCTTCCAGCTTGTGGCAGCTTGCATCTGAAAGAAATCCTGTTCCGTTTGGGATTGTAGGTGGCCGAGGCCTGGTGCCCGGCAGAGGGAGTTGGGCACAAATGATGGCCTGTTTCCAGGGGTAAGTAAAGTCAGCTGCCCAGGTGCCTGATGTCAGTTTGTAGGAGGCCTTTGGCCCTCCAAGGGAAGCCAGTCTTCCAGTTTGTGGCAGCTTGCATCTGGAAGAAATCCTGTTCCATTCGGGATTGTAGGTGGCCGAGGCCTGGTGACCGGCCGCGGGAGTTGGGCACAAAGATGGCCTGTTTCCAGGGGTAAGTAAAGTCAGCTGCCCAGGTGCCTGATGTCAGTTTGTAGGAGGCCTTTGGCCCTCCATGGGAAGCCTGGCTTCCAGCATGTGGCAGCTTGCATCTGGAAGAAATGCTGATCCGTTCGGGATTGTAGGTGGCCGAGGCCAGGTGCCCGGCAGAGGGAGTTGGGAACAAAGGATGGCCTGTTTCCAGGGGTAAGTAAAGTTAGCTGCCCAGGTGCCTGGTGTCAGTTTGTAGGAGGCCTTTGGCCCTCCAAGGGAAGCTAGTCTTCCAGTTTGTGGCAGCTTGCATCTTGAAGAAATGCTGTTCTGCTCATGATTGTAGGCGGCCGAGGCCAGGTGCCCGGCAGAGGGAGTTGGGCACAAATGATGGCCTGTTTCCAGGGGTAAGTAAAGTCAGCTGCCCAGGTGCCTGATGTCAGTTTGTAGCAGGCCTTTGGCCCTCCATGGGAAGCCAGGCTTCCAGCTTGTGGCAGCTTGCATCTGGAAGAAATCCTGTTCCGTTCGGGATTGTAGGTGGCCGAGGCCAGGTGCCCAGCAGAGGGAGTTTGGCACAAATGATGGCCTGTTTCCAGGGGTAAGTAAAGTCAGCTGCCCAGGTGCCTGATGTCAGTTTGTAGGAGGCCTTTGGCCCTCCAAGGCAAGCAAGTCTTCCAGATTGTGGCAGCTATCATCGCGAAGAAATCCTCTTTAGTTCGGGATTGTAGGTGTCCGAGGCCAGGTGCCCGGCAGAAAGAGTTGGGCACAAATGATGGCCTGTTTCCAGGGGTAAGTAAAGTCAGCTGCCCAGGTGCCTGATGTCAGTTTGTAGGAGGCCTTTGGCCCTCCAAGGGAAGCCAGTCTTCCAGTTTGTGGCAGCTTGCATCTGGAAGAAATCCTGTTCCGTTCGGGATTATAGGTGGCCGAGGCCTGGTGCCCGGCAGAGGGAGTTGGGCACAAAGATGGCCTGTTTCCAGGGGTAAGTAAAGTCAGCTGCCCAGGTGCCTAATGTCAGTGTGCAGGTGGCTATTGTTCCTCCATGGGAAGCCAGGCTTCCAGCTTGTGGCTGCTTGCATCTGGAAATAATCCTGTTCCGCTCGGGATTGTAGGTGGCCGAGGCCTGGTGCCCGGCAGAGGGAGTTGGGCACAAAGGATGGCCTGTTTCCAGGGGTAAGTAAAGTCAGCTGCCCAGGTGCCTGATGTCAGTTTTTAGCAGGCCTTTGGCCCTCCAAGGGAAGCTAATCTTCCAGTTTGTGGCAGCTTGCATCTGGAAGAAATCCTGTTCCGTTTGGGATCGTAGGTGACCGAGGCCAGGTGCCCGGCTGTGGAAGTTGGGAACAAATGAGAACCTGTTTCCAGGGGTAAGTAAAGTCAGCTGCCCAGGTGCCTGATGTCAGTTTGTAGGAGGCCTTTGGCCCTCCATGGGAAGCCAGGCTTCCAGCATGTGGCAGCTTGCATCTGGAAGAAATCCTGTTCCGTTCGGGATTGTAGGTGGCCGAGGCCAGGTGCCCGGCAGAGGAAATTGAGCACAAAGGATGGCCTGTTTCCAGGGGTAAGTAAAGTCAGCTGCCCAGGTGCCTGATGTCAGTTTGCAGGTGGCTATTGTTCCTCCATGGGATGCCAGGCTTCCAGCTTGTGGCTGCTTGCATCTGGAAGTAATCCTGTTCCGTTCGGGATTGTAGGTGTCCGAGGCCTGGTGCCCGGCAGAAAGAGTTGGGCACAAAGGATGGCCTGTTTCCAGGGGTAAGTAAAGTCAGCTGCCCAGGTGCCTGATGTCAGTTTGTAGGAGGCCTTTGGCCTTCCAAGAGCTGCCAGGCTTCCAGCTTGTGGCAGCTTGCATCTGGAAGAAATCCTGTTCCGTTTGGGATCGTAGGTGGCCGAGGCCTGGTGTCCGGCTAAGGGAGTTGGGAACAAAGGATGGCCTGTTTCCAGGGGTAGGTAAAGTTAGCTGCCCAGGTGCTTGGTGTCAGTTTGTAGGAGGCCTTTGGCCCTCCAAGGGAAGCTAGTCTTCCAGTTTGTGGCTGCTTGCATCTGGAAGAAATCCTGTTCTATTTGGGAATGTAGGTGGCCGAGGCCTGCAGCTCGGCAGAGGGAGTTGGGCACAAAGGATGGCCTGTTTCCAGAGGTAAGTAAAGTCAGCTTCCCAGGTGCCTGATGTCAGTTTGTAGGAGGCTTTTGGCCCTCTAAGGGAAGCTAGTCTTCCAGTTTGTGGCAGCTTGCATCTGGAAGAAATCCTGTTCCGTTCGGGATTGTAGGTGGCCGAGGCCAGGTGCCCGGCAGAGGGAGTTGGGCACAAAGGATGGCCTGTTTCCAGGGGTAAGTAAAGTTAGCTGCCCAGGTGCCTGATGTCAGTTTGTAGGAGGCCTTTGGCCCTCCAAGGGAAGCTAGTCTTCCAGTTTGTGGCAGCTTGCATCTTGAAGAAATGCTGTTCTGCTCGCGATTGTAGGTGGCCGAGGCCAGGTGCCCGGCAGAGGGAGTTGGGCACAAATGATGGCCTGTTTCCAGGGGTAAGTAAAGTCAGCTGCCCAGGTGCCTGATGTCAGTTTGTAGGAGGCCTTTGGCCCTCCAAGGGAAGCAAGTCTTCCAGTTTGTGGCAGCTTGCATCTGGAAGAAATCCTGTTCCATTCGGGATTATAGGTGGCCGAGGCCTGGTGCCCGGCAGAGGGAGTTGGGCACAATGATGGCCTTTTTCCAGGGGTAAGTAAAGTCAGCTGCCCAGGTGCCTGATGTCAGTTTGTAGGAGGCCTTTGGCCCTCCAAGGGAAGCTAGTCTTCCAGTTTGTGGCAGCTTGCATCTGGAAGAAATCCTATTCCGTTCGGGATTGTAGGTGGCCGAGGCCAGGTGCCCGGCAGAGGGAGTTGGGAACAAAGGATGGCCTGTTTCCAGGGGTAAGTAAAGCTAGCTGCACAGGTGCCTGATGTCAGTTTGTAGCAGGCCTTTGGCCCTCCATGGGAAGCCTGGCTTCCAGCATGTGGCAGCTTGCATCTGGAAGAAATGCTGATCCGTTCGGGATTGTAGGTGGCCGAGGCCAGGTGCCCGGCACAGGGAGTTGGGAACAAAGGATGGCCTGTTTCCAGGGGTAAGTAAAGTTAGCTGCCCAGGTGCCGGGTGTCAGTTTGTAGGAGGCCTTTGGCCCTCCATAGAAGCTAGTCTTCCAGTTTGTGGCAGCTTCCATCTTGAAGAAATGCTGTTTTGCTCGGGAGTGTAGGTGGCCGAGGCCTGGTGCCTGGCAGAGGGAGTTGGGCACAAATGATGGACTGTTTCCAGGGGTAAGTAAAGTCAGCTGCCCAGGTGCCTGATGTCAGTTTGTAGCAGGCCTTTGGCCCTCCATGGGAAGCCAGGCTTCCAGCTTGTGGCAGCTTGCATCTGAAAGAAATCCTGTTCCGTTTGGGATTGTAGGTGGCCGAGGCCTGGTGCCCGGCAGAGGGAGTTGGGCACAAATGATGGCCTGTTTCCAGGGGTAAGTAAAGTCAGCTGCCCAGGTGCCTGATGTCAGTTTGTAGGAGGCCTTTGGCCCTCCAAGGGAAGCCAGTCTTCCAGTTTGTGGCAGCTTGCATCTGGAAGAAATCCTGTTCCATTCGGGATTGTAGGTGGCCGAGGCCTGGTGACCGGCCGCGGGAGTTGGGCACAAAGATGGCCTGTTTCCAGGGGTAAGTAAAGTCAGCTGCCCAGGTGCCTGATGTCAGTTTGTAGGAGGCCTTTGGCCCTCCATGGGAAGCCTGGCTTCCAGCATGTGGCAGCTTGCATCTGGAAGAAATGCTGATCCGTTCGGGATTGTAGGTGGCCGAGGCCAGGTGCCCGGCAGAGGGAGTTGGGAACAAAGGATGGCCTGTTTCCAGGGGTAAGTAAAGTTAGCTGCCCAGGTGCCTGGTGTCAGTTTGTAGGAGGCCTTTGGCCCTCCAAGGGAAGCTAGTCTTCCAGTTTGTGGCAGCTTGCATCTTGAAGAAATGCTGTTCTGCTCATGATTGTAGGCGGCCGAGGCCAGGTGCCCGGCAGAGGGAGTTGGGCACAAATGATGGCCTGTTTCCAGGGGTAAGTAAAGTCAGCTGCCCAGGTGCCTGATGTCAGTTTGTAGCAGGCCTTTGGCCCTCCATGGGAAGCCAGGCTTCCAGCTTGTGGCAGCTTGCATCTGGAAGAAATCCTGTTCCGTTCGGGATTGTAGGTGGCCGAGGCCAGGTGCCCAGCAGAGGGAGTTTGGCACAAATGATGGCCTGTTTCCAGGGGTAAGTAAAGTCAGCTGCCCAGGTGCCTGATGTCAGTTTGTAGGAGGCCTTTGGCCCTTCAAGGGAAGCTAGTCTTCCAGCTTGTGGCAGCTTGCATCTGGAAGAAATGCTGTTCCATTCGGGATTGTAGGTGGCCGAGGCCAGGTGCCTGGCAGAGGGAGTTGGGCACAAAGATGGCCTGTTTCCAGGGGTAAGTAAAGTCAGCTGCCCAGGTGCCTAATGTCAGTTTGTAGGAGGCCTTTGGCCCTCCAAGGGAAGCAAGTCTTCCAGATTGTGGCAGCTTGCATCTGGAAGAAATCCTGTTCCATTCGGGATTGTAGGTGGCCGAGGCCAGGTGCCCGGCACAGGGAGTTGGGCACAAATGATGGCCTGTTTCCAGGGGTAAGTAAAGTCAGCTGCCCAGGTGCCTGATGTCAGTTTGTAGGAGGCCTTTGGCTTTCCAAGGGAAGCAAGTCTTCCAGTTTGTGGCAGCTGGCATCTGGAAGAAATCCTGTTCCATTCGGGATTATAGGTGGCCGAGGCCTGGTGCCCGGCAGAGGGAGTTGGGCACAAAGATGGCCTGTTTCCAGGGGTAAGTAAAGTCAGCTGCCCAGGTGCCTGATGTCAGTTTGTAGGAGGCCTTTGGCCATCCAAGGGAAGCTAGTCTTCCAGTTTGTGGCAGCTTGCATCTGGAAGAAATCCTATTCCGTTCGGGATTGTAGGTGGCCGAGGCCAGGTGCCCGGCAGAGGGAGTTGGGAACAAAGGATGGCCTGTTTCCAGGGGTAAGTAAAGTCAGCTGCCCAGGTGCCTGATGTCAGTTTGTAGCAGGCCTTTGTCCCTCCAAGGGAAGCAAGTCTTCCAGTTTGTGGCAGCTTGCATCGCGAAGAAATCCTGTTCCGTTCGGGATTGTAGGTGGCCGAGGCCAGGTGCCCGGCAGAGGGAGTTGGGCACAAATGATGGCCTGTTTCCAGGGGTAAGTAAAGTCAGCTGCCCAGGTGCCTAATGTCAGTGTGCAGGTGGCTATTGTTCCTCCATGGGAAGCCAGGCTTCCAGCTTGTGGCTGCTTGCATCTGGAAATAAACCTGTTCCGCTCGGGATTGTAGGTGGCCGAGGCCTGGTGCCCGGCAGAGAGAGTTGGGCACAAAGGATGGCCTGTTTCCAGGGGTAAGTAAAGTCAGCTGCCCAGGTGCCTGATGTCAGTTTTTAGCAGGCCTTTGGCCCTCCAAGGGAAGCTAATCTTCCAGTTTGTGGCAGCTTGCATCTGGAAGAAATCCTGTTCTGTTTGGGATCGTAGGTGGCCGAGGCCAGGTGCCCGGCAGAGGGAGTTGGGCACAAAGGATGGCCTGTTTCCAGGGGTAAGTAAAGTCAGCTGCCCAGGTGCCTGATGTCAGTTTGTAGGAGGCCTTTGGCCCTCCATGGGAAGCCAGGCTTCCAGGTTGTGGCAGCTTGCATCTGGAAGAAATCCTGTTCCGTTCGGGATTATAGGTGGCCGAGGCCAGGTGCCCGGCAGACGGAGTTTGGCACCAAGGATGGCCTGTTTCCAGGGGTAAGTAAAGTCAGCGGCCCAGGTGCCTGATGTCAGTTTGCAGGTGGCTATTGTTCCTCCATGGGATGCCAGGCTTCCAGCTTGTGGCTGCTTGCATCTGGAAGTAATCCTGTTCCGTTTGGGATTGTAGGTGTCCGAGGCCTGGTGCCCGGCAGAAAGAGTTGGGCACAAAGGATGGCCTGTTTCCAGGGGTAAGTAAAGTCAGCTGCCCAGGTGCCTGATGTCAGTTTGTAGGAGGCCTTTGGCCTTCCAAGAGCAGCCAGGCTTCCAGCTTGTGGCAGCTTGCATCTGGAAGAAATCCTGTTCCGTTTGGGATCGTAGGTGGCCGAGGCCTGGTGTCCGGCTAAGGGAGTTGGGAACAAAGGATGGCCTGTTTCCAGGGGTTGGTAAAGTTAGCTGCCCAGGTGCTTGGTGTCAGTTTGTAGGAGGCCTTTGGCCCTCCAAGGGAAGCTAGTCTTCCAGTTTGTGGCTGCTTGCATCTGGAAGAAATCCTGTTCTATTTGGGAATGTAGGTGGCCGAGGCCTGCAGCTCGGCAGAGGGAGTTGGGCACAAAGGATGGCCTGTTTCCAGAGATAAGTAAAGTCAGCTTCCCAGGTGCCTGATGTCAGTTTGTAGGAGGCCTTTGGCCCTCTAAGGGAAGCTAGTCTTCCAGTTTGTGGCAGCTTGCATCTGGAAGAAATCCTGTTCCGTTCGGGATTGTAGGTGGCCGAGGCCAGGTGCCCGGCAGAGGGAGTTGGGCACAAAGGATGGCCTGTTTCCAGGGGTAAGTAAAGTTAGCTGCCCAGGTGGCTGATGTCAGTTTGTAGGAGGCCTTTGGCCCTCCAAGGGAAGCTAGTCTTCCAGTTTGTGGCAGCTTGCATCTTGAAGAAATGCTGTTCTGCTCGGGATTGTAGGTGGTCGAGGCCAGGTGCCCGGCAGAGGGAGTTGGGCACAAATGATGGCCTGTTTCCAGGGGTAAGTAAAGTCAGCTGCCCAGGTGCCTGATGTCAGTTTGTAGGAGGCCTTTGGCCCTTCATGGGAAGCCAGGCATCCAGCTTGTGGCAGCTTGCATCTGGAAGAAATCCTGTTCCGTTCGGCACTGTAGGTGTCCGGACCCGGGTGGCCTGCTGAGGGAGTAGGGAACAAATGATGGCCTGTTTCCAGGGGTGAGTAAAGTCAGCTGCCCAGGTGCCTGATGTCAGTTTGTAGGAGGCCTTTGGCCCTCCAAGGGAAGCTAGTCTTCCAGTTTGTGGCAGCTTGCATCTGGAAGAAATCCTGTTCCGTTCAGGATTGTAGGTGGCCTAGGCCAGGTGCCCGGCAGAGGGAGTTGGGCACAAATGATGGCCTGTTTCCAGGGGTTAGTAAAGTCAGCTGCCCAGGTGTCTGATGTCAGTTTGTAGCAGGCCTTTGGCCCTCCATGGGAAGCCTGGCTTCCAGCTTGTGGCAGCTTGCATCTGGAAGAAATGCTGTTCCGTTCGGAATTGTAGGTGGCCGAGGCCAGGTGCCCGGCAGAGGTAGTTGGGAACAAAGGATGGCCTGTTTCCAGGGGTAAGTAAAGTTAGCTGCCAAGGTGCCTGATGTCAGTTTGTAGGAGGCCTTTGGCCCTCCAAGGGAAGCAAGTTTTCCAGTTTGTGGCAGCTTGCATCTGGAAGAAATGCTGTTCTGCTCGGGATTGTAGGTGGCCGAGGCCACGTGCCTGGCAGAGGGAGTTGGGCACAAATGATGGCCTGTTTCCAGGGGTAAGTAAAGTCAGCTGCCCAGGTGCCTGATGTCAGTTTGTAGGAGGCCTTTGTCCCTCCATGGGAAGCCAGGCTTACAGCTTGTGGCAGCTTGCATCTGGAAGAAATCCTGTTCCGTTTGGGATTGTCGGTGGCCGAGGCCTGGTGCCCGGCAGAGGGAGTTGGGTACAAATGATGGCCTGTTTCCAGGGGTAAGTAAAGTCAGCTGCCCAGGTGCCTGATGTCAGTTTGTAGTAGGTATTTGGCTTTTCAAGGGAAACTAGTCTTCCAGCTGTGGCAGCTTGCATCTGGAAGAAATCCTGTTCCATTCGGGATTGTAGGTGGCCGAGGCCAGGTGCCCGGCAGAGGGAGTTGGGAACAAATGAGAACCTGTTTCCAGGGGTAAGTAAAGTCAGCTGCCCAGGTGCCTGATTTCAGTTTGTAGGAGGCCTTTGGCCCTCCATGGGAAGCTAATCTTCCAGTTTGTGGCAGCTTGCATCTGGAAGAAATCCTGTTCCGTTTGGGATCGTAGGTGACCGAGGCCTGGTGCCCGGCTGTGGGAGTTGGGAACAAATGAGAACCTGTTTCCAGGGGTAAGTAAAGTCAGCTGCCCAGGTGCCTGATTTCAGTTTGTAGGAGGCCTTTGGCCCTCCATGGGAAGCTAATCTTCCAGTTTGTGGCAGCTTGCATCTGGAAGAAATCCTGTTCCGTTCAGGATTGTAGGTGGCCTAGGCCAGGTGCCCGGCAGAGGGAGTTGGGCACAAATGATGGCCTGTTTCCAGGGGTTAGTAAAGTCAGCTGCCCAGGTGTCTGATGTCAGTTTGTAGCAGGCCTTTGGCCCTCCATGGGAAGCCTGGCTTCCAGCTTGTGGCAGCTTGCATCTGGAAGAAATGCTGTTCCGTTCGGAATTGTAGGTGGCCGAGGCCAGGTGCCCGGCAGAGGTAGTTGGGAACAAAGGATGGCCTGTTTCCAGGGGTAAGTAAAGTTAGCTGCCAAGGTGCCTGATGTCAGTTTGTAGGAGGCCTTTGGCCCTCCAAGGGAAGCAAGTTTTCCAGTTTGTGGCAGCTTGCATCTGGAAGAAATGCTGTTCTGCTCGGGATTGTAGGTGGCCGAGGCCACGTGCCTGGCAGAGGGAGTTGGGCACAAATGATGGCCTGTTTCCAGGGGTAAGTAAAGTCAGCTGCCCAGGTGCCTGATGTCAGTTTGTAGGAGGCCTTTGTCCCTCCATGGGAAGCCAGGCTTACAGCTTGTGGCAGCTTGCATCTGGAAGAAATCCTGTTCCGTTTGGGATTGTCGGTGGCCGAGGCCTGGTGCCCGGCAGAGGGAGTTGGGTACAAATGATGGCCTGTTTCCAGGGGTAAGTAAAGTCAGCTGCCCAGGTGCCTGATGTAAGTTTGTAGTAGGTATTTGGCTTTTCAAGGGAAACTAGTCTTCCAGCTGTGGCAGCTTGCATCTGGAAGAAATCCTGTTCCATTCGGGATTGTAGGTGGCCGAGGCCAGGTGCCCGGCAGAGGGAGTTGGGAACAAATGAGAACCTGTTTCCAGGGGTAAGTAAAGTCAGCTGCCCAGGTGCCTGATTTCAGTTTGTAGGAGGCCTTTGGCCCTCCATGGGAAGCTAATCTTCCAGTTTGTGGCAGCTTGCATCTGGAAGAAATCCTGTTCCGTTTGGGATCGTAGGTGACCGAGGCCTGGTGCCCGGCTGTGGGAGTTGGGAACAAATGAGAACCTGTTTCCAGGGGTAAGTAAAGTCAGCTGCCCAGGTGCCTGATTTCAGTTTGTAGGAGGCCTTTGGCCCTCCATGGGAAGCCAGGCTTCCAGGTTGTGGCAGCTTGCATCTGGAAGAAATCCTGTTCCGTTCGGGATTATAGGTGGCCGAGGCCAGGTGCCCGGCAGACGGAGTTTGGCACAAAGGATGGCCTGTTTCCAGGGGTAAGTAAAGTCAGCTGCCCAGGTGCCTGATGTCAGTTTGCAGGTGGCTATTGTTCCTCCATGGGATGCCAGGCTTCCAGCTTGTGGCTGCTTGCATCTGGAAGTAATCCTGTTCCGTTCGGGATTGTAGGTGTCCGAGGCCTGGTGCCCGGCAGAAAGTGTTGGGCACAAAGGATGGCCTGTTTCCAGGGGTAAGTAAAGTCAGCTGCCCAGGTGCCTGATGTCAGTTTGTAGGAGGCCTTTGGCCTTCCAAGAGCAGCCAGGCTTCCAGCTTGTGGCAGCTTGCATCTGGAAGAAATCCTGTTCCATTTGGGATCGTAGGTGGCCGAGGCCTGGTGTCCGGCTAAGGGAGTTGGGAACAAAGGATGGCCTGTTTCCAGGGGTAAGTAAAGTCAGCTGCCCAGGTGCTTGGTGTCAGTTTTTAGGAGGCCTTTGGCCCTCCAAGGGAAGCTAGTCTTCCAGTTTGTGGCTGCTTGCATCTGGAAGAAATCCTGTTCTATTTGGGAATGTAGGTGGCCGAGGCCTGCGGCTCGGCAGAGGGAGTTGGGCACAAAGGATGGCCTGTTTCCAGAGGTAAGTAAAGTCATCTTCCCAGGTGCCTGATGTCAGTTTGTAGGAGGCCTTTGGCCCTCTAAGGGAAGCTAGTCTTCCAGTTTGTGGCAGCTTGCATCTGGAAGAAATCCTGTTCCGTTCGGGATTGTAGGTGGCCGAGGCCAGGTGCCCGGCAGAGGGAGTTGGGAACAAAGGATGGCCTGTTTCCAGGGGTAAGTAAAGTTAGCTGCCCAGGTGCCTGATGTCAGTTTGTAGGAGGCCTTTGGCCCTGCAAGGGAAGCTAGTCTTCCAGTTTGTGGCAGCTTGCATCTTGAAGAAATGCTGTTCTGCTCATGATTGTAGGTGGTCGAGGCCAGGTGCCCGGCAGAGGGAGTTGGGCACAAATGATGGCCTGTTTCCAGGGGTAAGTAAAGTCAGCTGCCCAGGTGCCTGATGTCAGTTTTTAGGAGGCCTTTGGCCCTTCATGGGAAGCCAGGCTTCCAGGTTGTGGCAGCTTGCATCTGGAAGAAATCCTGTTCCGTTCGGCATTGTAGGTGTCCGGAGCCGGGTGGACTGGTGAGGGAGTAGGGAACAAAGGATGGCCTGTTTCCAGGGGTAAGTAAAGTCAGCTGCCCAGGTGCCTGATGTCAGTTTGTAGAAGGCCTTTGGCCCTCCAAGGGAAGCTAGTCTTCCAGTTTGTGGCAGCTTGCATCTGGAAGAAATCCTGTCCCGTTCGGGATTGTAGGTGGCCTAGGCCAGGTGCCTGGCAGAGGGAGTTGGGCACAAATGATGGCCTGTTTCCAGGGGTAAGTAAAGTCAGCTGCCCAGGTGTCTGATGTCAGTTTGTAGTAGGCCTTTGGCCCTCCATGGGAAGCCAGGCTTCCAGCTTGTGGCAGCTTGCATCTGGAAGAAATTTTGTTCTGTTTGGGATTGTCGGTGGCCGAGGCCTAGTGCCCGGCAGAGGGAGTTGGGCACAAATGATGGCCTGTTTCCAGGGGTAAGTAAAGTCAGCTGCCCAGGTGCCTGATGTAAGTTTGTAGTAGGTATTTGGCTTTTCAAGGGAAACTAGTCTTCCAGCTGTGGCAGCTTGCATGTGGAAGAAATCCTGTTCCATTCGGGATTGTAGGTGGCCGAGGACAGGTGCCCGGCAGAGGGAGTTGGGCACAAATGATGGCCTGTTTCCAGGGGTAAGTAAAGTCAGCTGCCCAGGTGCCTGATGTCAGTTTGTAGGAGGCCTTTGGCCCTCCAAGAGCAGCCAGGCTTCCAGCTTGTGGCAGCTTGCATCTGGAAGAAGTCCTGTTCCGTTCGGGATTGTAGGTGGCTGACGCCACGTGCCTGGCAGAGGGAGTTGGGCACAAATGATGGCCTGTTTCCAGGGGTAAGTAAAGTCAGCTGCCCAGGTGCCTGATGTCAGTTTGTAGGAGGCCTTTGGCCCTCCATGGGAAGCCAGGCTTCCAGCTCTTGGCAGCTTGCATCTGGAAGAAATCCTGTTCTGTTTGGGATTGTCGGTGGCCGAAACCTGGTGCCCGGCAGAGGGAGTTGGGCACAAATGATGGCCTGTTTCCAGGGGTAAGTAAAGTAAGCTGCCCAGGTGCCTGATGTAAGTTTGTAGTAGGTATTTGGCTTTTCAAGGGAAACTAGTCTTCCAGCTGTGGCAGCTTGCATCTGGAAGAAATCCTGTTCCATTCGGGATTGTAGGTGGCCGAGGCCAGGTGCCCGGCAGAGGGAGTTGGGCACAAATGATGGCCTGTTTCCAGGGGTAAGTAAAGTCAGCTGCCCAGGTGCCTGATTTCAGTTTGTAGGAGGCCTTTGGCCCTCCATGGGAAGCTAATCTTCCAGTTTGTGGCAGCTTGCATCTGGAAGAAATCCTGTTCCGTTTGGGATCGTAGGTGACCGAGGCCTGGTGCCCTGCTGTGGGAGTTGGGAACAAATAAGAACCTGTTTCCAGGGGTAAGTAAAGTCAGCTGCCCAGGTGCCTGATTTCAGTTTGTAGGAGGCCTTTGGCCTTCCATGGGAAGCCAGGCTTCCAGGTTGTGGCAGCTTGCATCTGGAAGAAATCCTGTTCCGTTCGGGATTGTAGGTGGCCGAGGCCAGGTGCCCGGCAGACGGAGTTTGGCACAAAGGATGGCCTGTTTCCAGGGGTAAGTAAAGTCAGCTGCCCAGGTGCCTGATGTCAGTTTTCAGGTGGCTATTGTTCCTCCATGGGATGCCAGGCTTCCAGCTTGTGGCTGCTTGCATCTGGAAGTAATCCTGTTCCGTTCGGGATTGTAGGTGTCCGAGGCCTGGTGCCCGGCAGAAAGAGTTGGGCACAAATGATGGCCTGTTTCCAGGGGTAAGTAAAGTCAGCTGCCCAGGTGCCTGATGTCAGTTTGTAGGAGGCCTTTGGCCCTCCATGGGAAGCTAATCTTCCAGTTTGTGGCAGCTTGCATCTGGAAGAAATCCTGTTCCATTTGGGATCGTAGTTGGCCGAGGCCTGGTGTCCGGCTAAGGGAGTTGGGAACAAAGGATGGCCTGTTTCCAGGGGTAAGTAAAGTTAGCTGCCCAGGTGCTTGGTGTCAGTTTGTAGGAGGCCTTTGGCCCTCCAAGGGAAGCTAGTCTTCCAGTTTGTGGCTGCTTGCATCTGGAAGAAATCCTGTTCTATTTGGGAATGTAGGTGGCCGAGGCCTGCGGCTCGGCAGAGGGAGTTGGGCACAAAGGATGGCCTGTTTCCAGAGGTAAGTAAAGTCAGCTTCCCAGGTGCCTGATGTCAGTTTGTAGGAGGCCTTTGGCCCTCTAAGGGAAGATAGTCTTCCAGTTTGTGGTAGCTTGCATCTGGAAGAAATCCTGTTTCGTTCGGGATTGTAGGTGGCCGAGGCCTGGTGCCCGGCTAAGGGAGTTGGGAACAAAGGATGGCCTGTTTCCAGGGGTAAGTAAAGTTAGCTGCCCAGGTGCCTGATGTCAGTTTGTAGGAGGCCTTTGGCCCTCCAAGGGAAGCTAGTCTTCCAGTTTGTGGCAGCTTGCATCTTGAAAAAATGCTGTGCTGCTCATGATTGTAGGTGGTCGAGGCCAGGTGCCCGGCAGAGGGAGTTGGGCACAAATGATGGCCTGTTTCCAGGGGTAAGTAAAGTCAGCTGCCCAGGTGCCTGATGTCAGTTTTTCGGAGGCCTTTGGCCCTTCATGGGAAGCCAGGCTTCCAGCTTGTGGCAGCTTGCATCTGGAAGAAATCCTGTTCCGTTCGGCATTGTAGGTGTCCGGAGCCGGGTGGCCTGCTGAGGGGGTAGGGAACAAAGGATGGCCTGTTTCCAGGGGTAAGTAAAGTCAGCTGCCCAGGTGCCTGATGTCAGTTTGTAGGAGGCCTTTGGCCCTCCAAGGGAAGCTAGTCTTCCAGTTTTTGGCAGCTTGCATCTGGAAGAAATCCTGTTCCGTTCGGGATTGTAGGTGGCCTAGGCCAGGTGCCCGGCAGAGGGAGTTGGTCACAAATGATGGCCTGTTTCCAGGGGTAAGTAAAGTCAGCTGCCCAGGTGCCTGATGTCAGTTTGCAGGTGGCTATTGTTCCTCCATGGGATGCCAGGCTTCCAGCTTGTGGCTGCTTGCATCTGGAAGTAATCCTGTTCCGTTCGGGATTTTAGGTGTCCGAGGCCTGGTGCCCGGCAGAAAGAGTTGGGCACAAAGGATGGCCTGTTTCCAGGGGTAAGTAAAGTCAGCTGCCCAGGTGCCTGATGTCAGTTTGTAGGAGGCCTTTGGCCTTCCAAGAGCAGCCAGGCTTCCAGCTTGTGGCAGCTTGCATCTGGAAGAAATCCTGTTCCATTTGGGATCGTAGGTGGCCGAGGCCTGGTGTCCGGCTAAGGGAGTTGGGCAGAAAGGATGGCCTGTTTCCAGGGGTAAGTAAAGTTAGCTGCCCAGGTGCTTGGTTTCAGTTTGTAGGAGGCCTTTGGCTTTCCAAGGGAAGCTAGTCTTCCAGTTTGTGGCTGCTTGCATCTGGAAGAAATCCTGTTCTATTTGGGAATGTAGGTGCCCAAGGCCTGCAGCTCGGCAGAGGGAGTTGGGCACAAATGATGGCCTGTTTCCAGGGGTAAGTAAAGTCAGCTGCCAAGGTGCCTGATGTAAGTTTGTAGTAGGTATTTGGCTTCTCAAGGGAAACTAGTCTTCCAGCTGTGGCAGCTTGCATCTGGAAGAAATCCTGTTCCATTCGGGATTGTAGGTGGCCGAGGCCAGGTGCCCGGCAGAGGGAGTTGGGCACAAATGATGGCCTGTTTAGAGGGGTAAGTAAAGTCAGCTGCCCAGGTGCCTGATGTCAGTTTGTAGGAGGCCTTTGGCCCTCCAAGGGAAGGAAGGCTTCCAGCTTGTGGCAGCTTGCATCTGGAAGAAAGCCTGTTCCGTTTGGGATTGTAGGTGGCCGAGGCCTGGTGCCCGGCAGAGGGAGTTGGGCACAAATGATGGCCTGTTTCCTGGGGTAAGTAAAGTCAGCTGCCCAGGTGTCTGATGTCAGTTTGTAGTAGGCCTTTGGCTTTTCAAGGGAAACTAGTCTTCCAGTTTGTGGCAGCTTGCATCTGGAAGAAATCCTGTTCCATTCGGGATTGTAGGTGGCCGAGGCCTGGTGCCCGGCAGAGGGAGTTGGGCACAAAGGATGGCCTGTTTCCAGGGGTAAGTAAAGTCAGCTGCCCAGGTGCCTGATGTCAGTTTGTAGGAGGCCTTTGGCCCTCCAAGAGCTGCCAGGCTTCCAGCTTGTGGTAGCTTGCATCTTGAAGAAATCCTGTTCCGTTTGGGATCGTAGGTGGCCGAGGCCTGGTGCCCGGCTAAGGGAGTTGGGAACAAAGGATGGCCTGTTTCCAGGGGTAAGTAAAGTCAGCTGCCCAGGTGCCTGATGTAAGTTTGTAGTAGGTATTTGGCTTTTCAAGGGAAACTAGTCTTCCAGCTGTGGCAGCTTGCATCTGGAAGAAATCCTGTTCCATTCGGGATTGTAGGTGGCCGAGGCCAGGTGCCCGGCAGAGGGAGTTGGGCACAAATGATGGCCTGTTTCCAGGGGTAAGTAAAGTCAGCTGCCCAGGTGCCTGATGTCAGTTTGTAGGAGGCCTTTGGCCCTCCAAGAGCAGCCAGGCTTCCAGCTTGTGGCAGCTTGCATCTGGAAGAAATCCTGTTCCGTTCGGGATTGTAGGTGGCTGAGGCCACGTGCCTGGCAGAGGGAGTTGGGCACAAATGATGGCCTGTTTCCAGGGGTAAGTAAAGTCAGCTGCCCAGGTGCCTGATGTCAGTTTGTAGGAGGCCTTTGGCCCTCCATGGGAAGCCAGGCTTCCAGCTTGTGGCAGCTTGCATCTGGAAGAAATCCTGTTCTGTTTGGGATTGTCGGTGGCCGAAACCTGGTGCCCGGCAGAGGGAGTTGGGCACAAATGATGGCCTGTTTCCAGGGGTAAGTAAAGTCAGCTGCCCAGGTGCCTGATGTAAGTTTGTAGTAGGTATTTGGCTTTTCAAGGGAAACTAGTCTTCCAGCTGTGGCAGCTTGCATCTGGAAGAAATCCTGTTCCATTCGGGATTGTAGGTGGCCGAGGCCAGGTGCCCGGCAGAGGGAGTTGGGAACAAATGAGAACCTGTTTCCAGGGGTAAGTAAAGTCAGCTGCCCAGGTGCCTGATTTCAGTTTGTAGGAGGCCTTTGGCCCTCCATGGGAAGCTAATCTTCCAGTTTGTGGCAGCTTGCATCTGGAAGAAATCCTGTTCCGTTTGGGATCGTAGGTGACCGAGGCCTGGTGCCCGGCTGTGGGAGTTGGGAACAAATAAGAACCTGTTTCCAGGGGTAAGTAAAGTCAGCTGCCCAGGTGCCTGATTTCAGTTTGTAGGAGGCCTTTGGCCTTCCATGGGAAGCCAGGCTTCCAGGTTGTGGCAGCTTGCATCTGGAAGAAATCCTGTTCTGTTCGGGATTGTAGGTGGCCGAGGCCAGGTGCCCGTCAGAGGGAGTTGGGCACAAATGATGGCCTGTTTCCAGGGGTAAGTAAAGTCAGCTGCCCAGGTGCCTGATGTCAGTTTGTAGCAGGCCTTTGGCCCTCCAAGGGAAGCAAGTCTTCCAGTTTGTGGCAGCTTGCATCTGGAAGAAATCCTATTCCGTTCGGGATTGTAGGTGGCCGAGGCCAGGTGCCCGGCAGAGGGAGTTGGGCACAAATGATGGCCTGTTTCCAGGGGTAAGTAAAGTCAGCTGCCCAGGTGCCTGATGTCAGTTTGTAGGAGGCCTTTGGCCTTCCAAGAGCAGCCAGGCTTCCAGCTTGTGGCAGCTTGCATCTGGAAGAAATCCTGTTCCGTTTGGGATCGTAGGTGGCCGAGGCCTGGTGTCCGGCTAAGGGAGTTGGGAACAAAGGATGGCCTGTTTCCAGGGATAGGTAAAGTTAGCTGCCCAGGTGCTTGGTGTCAGTTTGTAGGAGGCCTTTGGCCCTCCAAGGGAAGCTAGTCTTCCAGTTTGTGGCTGCTTGCATCTGTAAGAAATCCTGTTCTATTTGGGAATGTAGGTGGCCGAGGCCTGCAGCTCGGCAGAGGGAGTTGGGCACAAAGGATGGCCTGTTTCCAGAGGTAAGTAAAGTCAGCTTCCCAGGTGCCTGATGTCAGTTTGTAGGAGGCCTTTGGCCCTCTAAGGGAAGCTAGTCTTCCAGTTTGTGGCAGCTTGCATCTGGAAGAAATCCTGTTCGGTTCGGGATTGTAGGTGGCCGAGGCCAGGTGCCCGGCAGAGGGAGTTGGGCACAAAGGATGGCCTGTTTCCAGGGGTAAGTAAAGTTAGCTGCCCAGGTGCCTGATGTCAGTTTGTAGGAGGCCTTTGGCCCTCCAAGGGAAGCTAGTCTTCCAGTTTGTGGCAGCTTGCATCTTGAAGAAATGCTGTTCTGCTCGGGATTGTAGGTGGTCGAGGCCAGGTGCCCGGCAGAGGGAGTTGGGCACAAATGATGGCCTGTTTCCAGGGGTAAGTAAAGTCAGCTGCCCAGGTGCCTGATGTCAGTTTGTAGGAGGCCTTTGGCCCTTCATGGGAAGCCAGGCATCCAGCTTGTGGCAGCTTGCATCTGGAAGAAATCCTGTTCCGTTCGGCATTGTAGGTGTCCGGAGCCGGGTGGCCTGCTGAGGGAGTAGGGAACAAAGGATGGCCTGTTTCCAGGGGTGAGTAAAGTCAGCTGCCCAGGTGCCTGATGTCAGTTTGTAGGAGGCCTTTGGCCCTCCAAGAGCAGCCAGGCTTCCAGCTTGTGGCAGCTTGCATCTGGAAGAAATCCTGTTCCGTTCGGGATTGTAGGTGGCTGAGGCCACGTGCCTGGCAGAGGGAGTTGGGCACAAATGATGGCCTGTTTCCAGGGGTAAGTAAAGTCAGCTGCCCAGGTGCCTGATGTCAGTTTGTAGGAGGCCTTTGGCCCTCCATGGGAAGCCAGGCTTCCAGCTTGTGGCAGCTTGCATCTGGAAGAAATCCTGTTCTGTTTGGGATTGTCGGTGGCCGAAACCTGGTGCCCGGCAGAGGGAGTTGGGCACAAATGATGGCCTGTTTCCAGGGGTAAGTAAAGTCAGCTGCCCAGGTGCCTGATGTAAGTTTGTAGTAGGTATTTGGCTTTTCAAGGGAAACTAGTCTTCCAGCTGTGGCAGCTTGCATCTGGAAGAAATCCTGTTCCATTCGGGATTGTAGGTGGCCGAGGCCAGGTGCCCGGCAGAGGGAGTTGGGCACAAATGATGGCCTGTTTCCAGGGGTAAGTAAAGTCAGCTGCCCAGGTGCCTGATGTCAGTTTGTAGGAGGCCTTTGGCCCTCCAAGAGCAGCCAGGCTTCCAGCTTGTGGCAGCTTGCATCTGGAAGAAATCCTGTTCCGTTCGGGATTGTAGGTGGCTGAGGCCACGTGCCTGGCAGAGGGAGTTGGGCACAAATGATGGCCTGTTTCCAGGGGTAAGTAAAGTCAGCTGCCCAGGTGCCTGATGTCAGTTTGTAGGAGGCCTTTGGCCCTCCATGGGAAGCCAGGCTTCCAGCTTGTGGCAGCTTGCATCTGGAAGAAATCCTGTTCTGTTTGGGATTGTCGGTGGCCGAAACCTGGCGCCCGGCAGAGGGAGTTGGGCACAAATGATGGCCTGTTTCCAGGGGTAAGTAAAGTCAGCTGCCCAGGTGCCTGATGTCAGTTTGTAGTAGGTATTTGGCTTTTCAAGGGAAACTAGTCTTCCAGCTGTGGCAGCTTGCATCTGGAAGAAATCCTGTTCCATTCGGGATTGTAGGTGGCCGAGGCCAGGTGCCCGGCAGAGGGAGTTGGGAACAAATGCGAACCTGTTTCCAGGGGTAAGTAAAGTCAGCTGCCCAGGTGCCTGATTTCAGTTTGTAGGAGGCCTTTGGCCCTCCATGGGAAGCTAATCTTCCAGTTTGTGGCAGCTTGCATCTGGAAGAAATCCTGTTCCGTTTGGGATCGTAGGTGACCGAGGCCCGGTGCCCGGCTGTGGGAGTTGGGAACAAATGAGAACCTGTTTCCAGGGGTAAGTAAAGTCAGCTGCCCAGGTGCCTGATTTCAGTTTGTAGGAGGCCTTTGGCCCTCCATGGGAAGCCAGGCTTCCAGGTTGTGGCAGCTTGCATCTGGAAGAAATCCTGTTCCGTTCGGGATTATAGGTGGCCGAGGCCAGGTGCCCGGCAGACGGAGTTTGGCACAAAGGATGGCCTGTTTCCAGGGGTAAGTAAAGTCAGCTGCCCAGGTGCCTGATGTCAGTTTGCAGGTGGCTATTGTTCCTCCATGGGATGCCAGGCTTCCAGCTTGTGGCTGCTTGCATCTGGAAGTAATCCTGTTCCGTTCGGGATTGTAGGTGTCCGAGGCCTGGTGCCCGGCAGAAAGTGTTGGGCACAAAGGATGGCCTGTTTCCAGGGGTAAGTAAAGTCAGCTGCCCAGGTGCCTGATGTCAGTTTGTAGGAGGCCTTTGGCCTTCCAAGAGCAGCCAGGCTTCCAGCTTGTGGCAGCTTGCATCTGGAAGAAATCCTGTTCCGTTTGGGATCGTAGGTGGCCGAGGCCTGGTGTCCGGCTAAGGGAGTTGGGAACAAAGGATGGCCTGTTTCCAGGGGTAAGTAAAGTCAGCTGCCCAGGTGCCTGATGTCAGTTTGTAGGAGGCCTTTGGCCCTCCAAGGGAAGCTAGTCTTCCAGTTTGTGGCTGCTTGCATCTGGAAGAAATCCTGTTCTATTTGGGAATGTAGGTGGCCGAGGCCTGCGTCTCGGCAGAGGGAGTTGGGCAGAAAGGATGGCCTGTTTCCAGAGGTAAGTAAAGTCATCTTCCCAGGTGCCTGATGTCAGTTTGTAGGAGGCCTTTGGCCCTCTAAGGGAAGCTAGTCTTCCAGTTTGTGGCAGCTTGCATCTGGAAGAAATCCTGTTCCGTTCGGGATTGTAGGTGGCCGAGGCCAGGTGCCCGGCAGAGGGAGTTGGGAACAAAGGATGGCCTGTTTCCAGGGGTAAGTAAAGTTAGCTGCCCAGGTGCCTGATGTCAGTTTGTAGGAGGCCTTTGGCCCTCCAAGGGAAGCTAGTCTTCCAGTTTGTGGCAGCTTGCATCTTGAAGAAATGCTGTTCTGCTCATGATTGTAGGTGGTCGAGGCCAGGTGCCCGGCAGAGGGAGTTGGGCACAAATGATGGCCTGTTTCCAGGGGTAAGTAAAGTCAGCTGCCCAGGTGCCTGATGTCAGTTTTTAGGAGGCCTTTGGCCCTCCATGGGAAGCCAGGCTTCCAGGTTGTGGCAGCTTGCATCTGGAAGAAATCCTGTTCCGTTCGGCATTGTAGGTGTCCGGAGCCGGGTGGCCTGCTGAGGGAGTAGGGAACAAAGGATGGCCTGTTTCCAGGGGTAAGTAAAGTCAGCTGCCCAGGTGCCTGATGTCAGTTTGTAGAAGGCCTTTGGCCCTCCAAGGGAAGCTAGTCTTCCAGTTTGTGGCAGCTTGCATCTGGAAGAAATCCTGTCCCGTTCGGGATTGTAGGTGGCCTAGGCCAGGTGCCTGGCAGAGGGAGTTGGGCACAAATGATGGCCTGTTTCCAGGGGTAAGTAAAGTCAGCTGCCCAGGTGTCTGATGTCAGTTTGTAGTAGGCCTTTGGCCCTCCATGGGAAGCCAGGCTTCCAGCTTGTGGCAGCTTGCATCTGGAAGAAATCCTGTTCTGTTTGGGATTGTCGGTGGCCGAGGCCTGGTGCCCGGCAGAGGGAGTTGGGCACAAATGATGGCCTGTTTCCAGGGGTAAGTAAAGTCAGCTGCCCAGGTGCCTGATGTAAGTTTGTAGTAGGTATTTGGCTTTTCAAGGGAAACTAGTCTTCCAGCTGTGGCAGCTTGCATCTGGAAGAAATCCTGTTCCATTCGGGATTGTAGGTGGCCGAGGCCAGGTGCCCGGCAGATGGAGTTGGGCACAAATGATGGCCTGTTTCCAGGGGTAAGTAAAGTCAGCTGCCCAGGTGCCTGATGTCAGTTTGTAGGAGGCCTTTGGCCCTCCAAGAGCAGCCAGGCTTCCAGCTTGTGGCAGCTTGCATCTGGAAGAAATCCTGTTCCGTTCGGGATTGTAGGTGGCTGAGGCCACGTGCCTGGCAGAGGGAGTTGGGCACAAATGATGGCCTGTTTCCAGGGGTAAGTAAAGTCAGCTGCCCAGGTGCCTGATGTCAGTTTGTAGGAGGCCTTTGGCCCTCCATGGGAAGCCAGGCTTCCAGCTTGTGGCAGCTTGCATCTGGAAGAAATCCTGTTCTGTTTGGGATTGTCGGTGGCCGAAACCTGGTGCCCGGCAGAGGGAGTTGGGCACAAATGATGGCCTGTTTCCAGGGGTAAGTAAAGTCAGCTGCCCAGGTGCCTGATGTAAGTTTGTAGTAGGTATTTGGCTTTTCAAGGGAAACTAGTCTTCCAGCTGTGGCAGCTTGCATCTGGAAGAAATCCTGTTCCATTCGGGATTGTAGGTGGCCGAGGCCAGGTGCCCGGCAGAGGGAGTTGGGCACAAATGATGGCCTGTTTCCAGGGGTAAGTAAAGTCAGCTGCCCAGGTGCCTGATGTCAGTTTGTAGGAGGCCTTTGGCCCTCCAAGAGCAGCCAGGCTTCCAGCTTGTGGCAGCTTGCATCTGGAAGAAATCCTGTTCCGTTCGGGATTGTAGGTGGCTGAGGCCACGTGCCTGGCAGAGGGAGTTGGGCACAAATGATGGCCTGTTTCCAGGGGTAAGTAAAGTCAGCTGCCCAGGTGCCTGATGTCAGTTTGTAGGAGGCCTTTGGCCCTCCATGGGAAGCCAGGCTTCCAGCTTGTGGCAGCTTGCATCTGGAAGAAATCCTGTTCTGTTTGGGATTGTCGGTGGCCGAAACCTGGCGCCCGGCAGAGGGAGTTGGGCACAAATGATGGCCTGTTTCCAGGGGTAAGTAAAGTCAGCTGCCCAGGTGCCTGATGTAAGTTTGTAGTAGGTATTTGGCTTTTCAAGGGAAACTAGTCTTCCAGCTGTGGCAGCTTGCATCTGGAAGAAATCCTGTTCCATTCGGGATTGTAGGTGGCCGAGGCCAAGTGCCCGGCAGAGGGAGTTGGGAACAAATGAGAACCTGTTTCCAGGGGTAAGTAAAGTCAGCTGCCCAGGTGCCTGATTTCAGTTTGTAGGAGGCCTTTGGCCCTCCATGGGAAGCTAATTTTCCAGTTTGTGGCAGCTTGCATCTGGAAGAAATCCTGTTCCGTTTGGGATCGTAGGTGACCGAGGCCTGGTGCCCGGCTGTGGGAGTTGGGAACAAATAAGAACCTGTTTCCAGGGGTAAGTAAAGTCAGCTGCCCAGGTGCCTGATTTCAGTTTGTAGGAGGCCTTTGGCCTTCCATGGGAAGCCAGGCTTCCAGGTTGTGGCAGCTTGCATCTGGAAGAAATCCTGTTCCGTTCGGGATTGTAGGTGGCCGAGGCCAGGTGCTCGGCAGACGGAGTTTGGCACAAAGGATGGCCTGTTTCCAGGGGTAAGTAAAGTCAGCTGCCCAGGTGCCTGATGTCAGTTTTCAGGTGGCTATTGTTCCTCCATGGGATGCCAGGCTTCCAGCTTGTGGCTGCTTGCATCTGGAAGTAATCCTGTTCCGTTCGGGATTGTAGGTGTCCGAGGCCTGGTGCCCGGCAGAAAGAGTTGGGCACAAATGATGGCCTGTTTCCAGGGGTAAGTAAAGTCAGCTGCCCAGGTGCCTGATGTCAGTTTGTAGGAGGCCTTTGGCCCTCCATGGGAAGCTAATCTTCCAGTTTGTGGCAGCTTGCATCTGGAAGAAATCCTGTTCCATTTGGGATCGTAGTTGGCCGAGGCCTGGTGTCCGGCTAAGGGAGTTGGGAACAAAGGATGGCCTGTTTCCAGGGGTAAGTAAAGTTAGCTGCCCAGGTGCTTGGTGTCAGTTTGTAGGAGGCCTTTGGCCCTCCAAGGGAAGCTAGTCTTCCAGTTTGTGGCTGCTTGCATCTGGAAGAAATCCTGTTCTATTTGGGAATGTAGGTGGCCGAGGCCTGCGGCTCGGCAGAGGGAGTTGGGCACAAAGGATGGCCTGTTTCCAGAGGTAAGTAAAGTCAGCTTCCCAGGTGCCTGATGTCAGTTTGTAGGAGGCCTTTGGCCCTCTAAGGGAAGATAGTCTTCCAGTTTGTGGCAGCTTGCATCTGGAAGAAATCCTGTTCCGTTCGGGATTGTAGGTGGCCGAGGCCAGGTGCCCGGCAGAGGGAGTTGGGAACAAATGCGAACCTGTTTCCAGGGGTAAGTAAAGTCAGCTGCCCAGGTGCCTGATTTCAGTTTGTAGGAGGCCTTTGGCCCTCCATGGGAAGCTAATCTTCCAGTTTGTGGCAGCTTGCATCTGGAAGAAATCCTGTTCCGTTTGGGATCGTAGGTGACCGAGGCCCGGTGCCCGGCTGTGGGAGTTGGGAACAAATGAGAACCTGTTTCCAGGGGTAAGTAAAGTCAGCTGCCCAGGTGCCTGATTTCAGTTTGTAGGAGGCCTTTGGCCCTCCATGGGAAGCCAGGCTTCCAGGTTGTGGCAGCTTGCATCTGGAAGAAATCCTGTTCCGTTCGGGATTATAGGTGGCCGAGGCCAGGTGCCCGGCAGACGGAGTTTGGCACAAAGGATGGCCTGTTTCCAGGGGTAAGTAAAGTCAGCTGCCCAGGTGCCTGATGTCAGTTTGCAGGTGGCTATTGTTCCTCCATGGGATGCCAGGCTTCCAGCTTGTGGCTGCTTGCATCTGGAAGTAATCCTGTTCCGTTCGGGATTGTAGGTGTCCGAGGCCTGGTGCCCGGCAGAAAGTGTTGGGCACAAAGGATGGCCTGTTTCCAGGGGTAAGTAAAGTCAGCTGCCCAGGTGCCTGATGTCAGTTTGTAGGAGGCCTTTGGCCTTCCAAGAGCAGCCAGGCTTCCAGCTTGTGGCAGCTTGCATCTGGAAGAAATCCTGTTCCATTTGGGATCGTAGGTGGCCGAGGCCTGGTGTCCGGCTAAGGGAGTTGGGAACAAAGGATGGCCTGTTTCCAGGGGTAAGTAAAGTCAGCTGCCCAGGTGCTTGGTGTCAGTTTGTAGGAGGCCTTTGGCCCTCCAAGGGAAGCTAGTCTTCCAGTTTGTGGCTGCTTGCATCTGGAAGAAATCCTGTTCTATTTGGGAATGTAGGTGGCCGAGGCCTGCGTCTCGGCAGAGGGAGTTGGGCACAAAGGATGGCCTGTTTCCAGAGGTAAGTAAAGTCATCTTCCCAGGTGCCTGATGTCAGTTTGTAGGAGGCCTTTGGCCCTCTAAGGGAAGCTAGTCTTCCAGTTTGTGGCAGCTTGCATCTGGAAGAAATCCTGTTCCGTTCGGGATTGTAGGTGGCCGAGGCCAGGTGCCCGGCAGAGGTAGTTGGGAACAAAGGATGGCCTGTTTCCAGGGGTAAGTAAAGTTAGCTGCCCAGGTGCCTGATGTCAGTTTGTAGGAGGCCTTTGGCCCTCCAAGGGAAGCTAGTCTTCCAGTTTGTGGCAGCTTGCATCTTGAAGAAATGCTGTTCTGCTCATGATTGTAGGTGGTCGAGGCCAGGTGCCCGGCAGAGGGAGTTGGGCACAAATGATGGCCTGTTTCCAGGGGTAAGTAAAGTCAGCTGCCCAGGTGCCTGATGTCAGTTTTTAGGAGGCCTTTGGCCCTTCATGGGAAGCCAGGCTTCCAGGTTGTGGCAGCTTGCATCTGGAAGAAATCCTGTTCCGTTCGGCATTGTAGGTGTCCGGAGCCGGGTGGCCTGCTGAGGGAGTAGGGAACAAAGGATGGCCTGTTTCCAGGGGTAAGTAAAGTCAGCTGCCCAGGTGCCTGATGTCAGTTTGTAGAAGGCCTTTGGCCCTCCAAGGGAAGCTAGTCTTCCAGTTTGTGGCAGCTTGCATCTGGAAATAATCCTGTTCCGCTCGGGATTGTAGGTGGCCGAGGCCTGGTGCCCGGCAGAGGGAGTTGGGCACAAAGGATGGCCTGTTTCCAGGGCTAAGTAAAGTCAGCTGCCCAGGTGCCTGATGTCAGTTTGTAGGAGGCCTTTGGCCCTGCAAGGGAAGCTAGTCTTCCAGTTTGTGGCAGCATGCATCTGGAAGAAATCCTGTTCCGTTCGGGATTGTAGGTGGCCGAGGCCAGGTGCCCGGCAGAGGGAGTTGGGAACAAAGGATGGCCTGTTTCCAGGGGTAAGTAAAGTTAGCTGCCCAGGTGCCTGATGTCAGTTTGTAGGAGGCCTTTGGCCCTCCAAGGGAAGCTAGTCTTCCAGTTTGTGGCAGCTTGCATCTTGAAGAAATGCTGTTCTGCTCATGATTGTAGGTGTCCGAGGCCAGGTGCCCGGCAGAGGGAGTTTGGCACAAATGATGGCCTGTTTCCAGGGGTAAGTAAAGTCAGCTGCCCAGGTGCCTGATGTCAGTTTGTAGCAGGCCTTTGGCCCTCCATGGGAAGCCAGGCTTCCAGCTTGTGGCAGCTTGCATCTGAAAGAAATCCTGTTCCGTTTGGGATTGTAGGTGGCCGAGGCCTGGTGCCTGGCAGAGGGAGTTGGGCACAAATGATGGCCTGTTTCCAGGGGTAAGTAAAGTCAGCTGCCCAGGTGCCTGATGTCAGTTTGTAGGAGGCCTTTGGCCCTTCAAGGGAAACTAGTCTTCCAGATTGTGGCAGCTTGCATCTGGAAGAAATGCTGTTCCATTCGGTATTGTAGGTGGCCGAGGCCAGGTGCCTGGCAGAGGGAGTTGGGCACAAATGATGGCCTGTTTCCAGGGGTAAGTAAAGTCAGCTGCCCAGGTGCCTGATGTCAGTTTGTAGGAGGCCTTTGGCCCTCCAAGGGAAGCCAGGCTTCCAGCTTGTGGCAGCTTGCATCTGGAAGAAATCCTGTTCCGTTTGGGATTGTAGGTGGCCGAGGCCTGGTGCCCGGCAGAGGGAGTTGGGCACAAATGATGGCCTGTTTCCAGGGGTAAGTAAAGTCAGCTTCCCAGGTGTCTGATGTCAGTTTGTAGTAGGCCTTTGGCTTTTCAAGGGAAACTAGTCTTCCAGTTTGTGGCAGCTTGCATCTGGAAGAAATCCTGTTCCATTCGAGATTGTAGGTGGCCGAGGCCAGGTGCCAGGCAGAGGGAGTTGGGCACAAATGATGGCCTGTTTCCAGGGGTAAGTAAAGTCAGCTGCCCAGGTGCCTGATGTCAGTTTGTAGGAGGCCTTTGGCGCTCCAAGGGAAGCCAGTCTTCCAGTTTATGGCAGCTTGCATCTGGAAGAAATCCTGTTCCATTCGGGATTGTAGGTGGCCGATACCTGGTGACCGGCCGAGGGAGTTGGGCACAAAGATGGCCTGTTTCCAGGGGTAAGTAAAGTCAGCTGCCCAGGTGCCTGATGTCAGTTTGTAGGAGGCCTTTGGCCCTCCATGGGAAGCCTGGCTTCCAGCATGTGGCAGCTTGCATCTGGAAGAAATGCTGATCCGTTCGGGATTGTAGGTGGCCGAGGCCAGGTGCCCGGCACAGGGAGTTGGGAACAAAGGATGGCCTGTTTCCAGGGGTAAGTAAAGTTAGCTGCCCAGGTGCCTGGTGTCAGTTTGTCGGAGGCCTTTGGCCCTCCAAGGGAAGCTAGTCTTCCAGTTTGTGGCAGCTTCCATCTTGAAGAAATGCTGTTTTGCTCGGGAGTGTAGGTGGCCGAGGCCTGGTGCCTGGCAGAGGGAGTTGGGCACAAATGATGGACTGTTTCCAGGGGTAAGTAAAGTCAGCTGCCCAGGTGCCTGATGTCAGTTTGTAGCAGGCCTTTGGCCCTCCATGGGAAGCCAGGCTTCCAGCTTGTGGCAGCTTGCATCTGGAAGAAATCCTGTTCCGTTCGGGATTGTTGGTGGCCGAGGCCAGGTGCCCGGCAGAGGAAATTGGGCACAAAGGATGGCCTGTTTCCAGGGGTAAGTAAAGTCAGCTGCCCAGGTGCCTGATGTCAGTTTGTAGGAGGCCTTTGGCCCTCCAAGGGAAGCCAGTCTTCCAGTTTGTGGCAGCTTGCATCTGGAAGAAATCCTGTTCCATTCGGGATTATAGGTGGCCGAGGCCTGGTGCCCGGCAGAGGGAGTTGGGCACAAAGATGGCCTGTTTCCAGGGGTAAGTAAAGTCAGCTGCCCAGGTGCCTGATGTCAGTTTGTAGGAGGCCTTTGGCCCTCCAAGGGAAGCTAGTCTTCCAGTTTGTGGCAGCTTGCATCTGGAAGAAATCCTATTCCGTTCGGGATTGTAGGTGGCCGAGGCCAGGTGCCCGGCAGAGGGAGTTGGGAACAAAGGATGGCCTGTTTCCAGGGGTAAGAAAAGCTAGCTGCACAGGTGCCTGATGTCAGTTTGTAGCAGGCCTTTGGCCCTCCATGGGAAGCCAGGCTTCCAGCTTTTGGCAGCTTGCATCTGGAAGAAATCCTGTTCTGTTCGGGATTGTAGGTGGCCGAGGCCAGGTGCCCGGCAGAGGAAGTTGGGCACAAATGATGGCCTGTTTCCAGGGGTAAGTAAAGTCAGCTGCCCAGGTGCCTGATGTCAGTTTGTAGCAGGCCTTTGGCCCTCCTAGGGAAGCAAGTCTTCCAGTTTGTGGCAGCTTGCATCGCGAAGAAATCCTGTTCTGTTCGGGATTGTAGGTGGCCGAGGGCAGGTGCCCGGCAGAGGGAGTTGGGCACAAATGATGGCCTGTTTCCAGGGGTAAGTAAAGTCAGCTGCCCAGGTGCCTAATGTCAGTGTGCATGTGGCTATTGTTCCTCCATGGGAAGCCAGGCTTCCAGCTTGTGGCTCCTTGCATCTGGAAATAATCCTGTTCCGCTCGGGATTGTAGGTGGCTGAGGCCTTGTGCCCGGCAGAGGGAGTTGGGCACAAAGGATGGCCTGTTTCCAGGGCTAAGTAAAGTCAGCTGCCCAGGTGCATGATGTCAGTTTGTAGGAGGCCTTTGGCCCTGCAAGGGAAGCTAGTCTTCCAGTTTGTGGCAGCATGCATCTGGAAGAAATCCTGTTCCGTTCGGGATTGTAGGTGGCCGAGGCCAGGTGCCCGGCAGAGGGAGTTGGGAACAAAGGATGGCCTGTTTCCAGGGGTAAGTAAAGTTAGCTGCCCAGGTGCCTGATGTCAGTTTGTAGGAGGACTTTGGCCCTCCAAGAAAAGCCAGGCTTCCAGCTTCTGGCAGCTTGCATCTGAATGAAATCCTGTTCCGTTTGGGATTGTAGGTGGCCGAGGCCTGGTGCCCGGCAGAGGGAGTTGGGCACAAATGATGGCCTGTTTCCAGGGGTAAGTAAAGTCAGCTGCCCAGGTGCCTGATGTCAGTTTGTAGGAGGCCTTTGGCCCTTCAAGGGAAACTTGTCTTCCAGATTGTGGCAGCTTGCATCTGGAAGAAATGCTGTTCCATTCGAGATTGTAGGTGGCCGAGGCCAGGTGCCTGGCAGAGGGAGTTGGGCACAAATGATGGCCTGTTTCCAGGGGTAAGTAAAGTCAGCTGCCCAGGTGCCTGATGTCAGTTTGTAGGAGGCCTTTGGCCCTCCAAGAGCTGCCAGGCTTCCAGCTTGTGGCAGCTTGCATCTTGAAGAAATCCTGTTCCGTTTGGGATCGTAGGTGGCCGAGGCCTGGTGCCCGGCTAAGGGAGTTGGGAACAAAGAATGGCCTGTTTCCAGGGGTAAGTAAAGTCAGCTGCCCAGGTGCCTGATGTCAGTTTGTAGGAGGCCTTTGGCCCTCCAAGGCAAGCAAGTCTTCCAGATTGTGGCAGCTTGCATCTGGAAGAAATCCTATTCCGTTCGGGATTGTAGGTGGCCGAGGCCAGGTGCCCGGCAGAGGGAGTTGGGAACAAAGGATGGCCTGTTTCCAGGGGTAAGTAAAGTTAGCTGCACAGGTGCCTGATGTCAGTTTGTAGCAGGCCTTTGGCCCTCCATGGGAAGCCAG
Organism: Chamaea fasciata; assembly: GCF_029207755.1. Lineage (NCBI taxonomy): Eukaryota > Metazoa > Chordata > Aves > Passeriformes > Sylviidae > Chamaea > Chamaea fasciata. The sequence continues at coordinate 1,064 of NW_027095156.1, read as the reverse complement.
GCTTCCAGCTTGTGGCAGCTTGCATCTGGAAGAAATCCTGTTCCGTTCGGGATTGTAGGTGGCCGAGGCCAGGTGCCCGGCACAGGGAGTTGGGCACAAATGATGGCCTGTTTCCAGGGGTAAGTAAAGTCAGCTGCCCAGGTGCCTGATGTCAGTTTGTAGGAGGCCTTTGGCCCTCCAAGGGAAGCCAGGCTTCCAGCTTGTGGCAGCTTGCATCTGGAAGAAATCCTGTTCCGTTTGGGATTGTAGGTGGCCGAGGCCTGGTGCCCGGCAGAGGGAGTTGGGCACAAATGATGGCCTGTTTCCAGGGGTAAGTAAAGTCAGCTGCCCAGGTGTCTGATGTCAGTTTGTAGTAGGCCTTTGGCTTTTCAAGGGAAACTAGTCTTCCAGTTTGTGGCAGCTTGCATCTGGAAGAAATCCTGTTCCATTCGGGATTGTAGGTGGCCGAGGCCTGGTGCCCGGCAGAGGGAGTTGGGCACAAAGGATGGCCTGTTTCCAGGGGTAAGTAAAGTCAGCTGCCCAGGTGCCTGATGTCAGTTTGTAGGAGGCCTTTGGCCCTCCAAGGGAAGCTAGTCTTCCAGTTTGTGGCAGCTTGCATCTGGAAGAAATCCTATTCCGTTCGGGATTGTAGGTGGCCGAGGCCAGGTGCCCGGCAGAGGGAGTTGGGAACAAAGGATGGCCTGTTTCCAGGGGTAAGAAAAGCTAGCTGCACAGGTGCCTGATGTCAGTTTGTAGCAGGCCTTTGGCCCTCCATGGGAAGCCAGGCTTCCAGCTTTTGGCAGCTTGCATCTGGAAGAAATCCTGTTCTGTTCGGGATTGTAGGTGGCCGAGGCCAGGTGCCCGGAAGAGGGAGTTGGGCACAAATGATGGCCTGTTTCCAGGGGTAAGTAAAGTCAGCTGCCCAGGTGCCTGATGTCAGTTTGTAGCAGGCCTTTGGCCCTCCAAGGGAAGCAAGTCTTCCAGTTTGTGGCAGCTTGCATCGCGAAGAAATCTTGTTCCGTTCGGGATTGTAGGTGGCCGAGGACAGGTGCCCGGCAGAGGGAGTTGGGCACAAATGATGGCCT
>NW_027095155.1:0-32188 GCF_029207755.1 Chamaea fasciata | reverse complement strand
AAGTCAGCTGCCCAGGTGCCTGATGTCAGTTTGTAGGAGGACTTTGGCCCTTCAAGGGAAACTAGTCTTCCAGTTTTGTGGCAGCTTGCATCTGGAAGAAATCCTGTTCCATTCGGGATTGTAGGTGGCCGAGGCCAGGTGCCCGGCAGAGGGAGTTGGGCACAAATGATGGCCTGTTTCCAGGGGTAAGTAAAGTCAGCTGCCCAGGTGCCTGATGTCAGTTTGTAGGAGGCCTTTGACCCTCCAAGAGCAGCCAGGCTTCCAGCTTGTGGCAGCTTGCATCTGGAAGAAATCCTTTTCCGTTTGGGATCGTAGGTGGCCGAGGCCTGGTGTCCGGCTAAGGGAGTTGGGAACAAAGGATGGCCTGTTTCCAGGGTTAAGTAAAGTTAGCTGCCCAGGTGCTTGGTGTCAGTTTGTAGGAGGCCTTTGGCCATCCAAGGGAAGCTAGTCTTCCAGTTTGTGGCTGCTTGCATCTGGAAGAAATCCTGTTCTATTTGGGAATGTAGGTGGCCGAGGCCTGCTGCCCGGCAGAGGGAGTTGGGCACAAATGATGGCCTGTTTCCAGAGGTAAGTAAAGTCAGCTGCCCAGGTGCCTCATGTCAGTTTGTAGGAGGCCTTTGGCCCTCCAAGGGAAACCAGGCTACCAGCTTGTGGCAGCTTGAATCTGGAAGAAATCCTGTTCCGTTCGGAATTGAAGGTGTCCGGAACCGGGTGCCCTGTCGAGGGAGTAGGGAACAAAGGATGGCCTGTTTCCAGGGGTAAGTAAAGTCAGCTGCCCAGGTGTCTGATGTCAGTTTGTAGGAGGCCTTTGGCCCTCCAAGGGAAGCTAGTCTTCCAGTTTGTGGCAGCTTGCATCTTGAAGAAATCCTGTTCCGTTTGGGATTGTAGGTGGCCGAGACCTGGTGCCCTGCTGCAGGAGTTGGGAACAAAGGATGGCCTGTTTCCAGGGGTAAGTAAAAGTCAGCTGCCCAGGTGCCTGATGTCAGTTTGTAGGAGGCCTTTGGCCCTCCATGGGAAGCCAGGCTTCCAGCTTGTGGCAGCTTGCATCTGGAAGAAATCCTGTTCCGTTCGGCATTGTAGGTGTCCGGAGCCGGGTGGCCTGCTGAGGGAGTTGGGCACAAAGGATGGCCTGTTTCCAGGGGTAAGTAAAGTCAGCTGCCCAGGTGCCTGATGTCAGTTTGTAGGAGGCCTTTGGCCCTCCAAGGGAAGCTAGTCTTCCAGTTTGTGGCAGCTTGCATCTGGAAGAAATCCTGTTCTGTTCGGGATTGTAGGTGGCCGAGGCCAGGTGCCCGGCAGAGGGAGTTGGGCACAAATGATGGCCTCTTTCCAGGGGTTAGTAAAGTCAGCTGCCTAGGTGCCTGATGTCAGTTATTAGGAGGCCTTTGGCCCTCCAAGGGAAGCTAGTCTTCCAGTTTGTGGCAGCTTGCATCTGGAAGAAATGCAGTTCTGCTCGGGATTGTAGGTGGCCGAGGCCACGTGCCTGGCAGAGGGAGTTGGGCACAAATAATGGCCTGTTTCCAGGGGTAAGTAAAGTCAGCTGCCCAAGTGCCTGATGTCAGTTTGTAGGAGGCCTTTGACCCTCCAAGAGCAGCCAGGCTTCCAGTTTGTGGCAGCTTGCATCTGGAAGAAATCCTGTTCCGTTTGGGATTGTAGGTGGCCGAGGCCAGGTGCCCGGCAGAGGGAGTTGGGCACAAATGATGGCCTGTTTCCAGGGGTAAGTAAAGTCAGCTGCCCAGGTGCCTGATGTCAGTTTTTAGGAGGCCTTTAGCCCTGCAAGGGAAGCTAGTCTTCCAGTTTGTGGCAGCTTGCATCTGGAAGAAATCCTTTTTCGTTCGGGATTGTAGGTGGCCGACGCCTGGTGCCCGGCAGAGGGAGTTGGGCACAAATGATGGCCTGTTTTCAGAGGTAAGTAAAGTCAGCTGCCCAGGTGCCTGATGTCAGTTTGCAGGAGGCCTTTGGCCCTCCAAGGCAAGCAAGTCTTCAAGATTGTGGCAGCTTGCATCTGGAAGAAATCCTGTTCCATTCGGGATTTTAGGTGGCTGAGGCCAGGTGCCCGGCAGAGGGAGTTGGGCACAAATGATGGCCTGTTTCCAGGGGTAAGTAAAGTCAGCTGCCCAGGTGCCTGATGTCAGTTTGTAGCAGGCCTTTGGCCCTCCATGGGAAGCCAAGCTTCCAGCTTGTGGCAGCTTGCATCTGGAAGAAATCCTGTTCCGTTCGGCATTGTAGGTGTCCGGAGCCGGGTGGCCTGCTGAGGGAGTTGGGCACAAAGGATGGCCTGTTTCCAGGGGTAAGTAAAGTCAGCTGCCCAGGTGCCTGATGTCAGTTTGTAGGAGGCCTTTGGCCCTCCAAGGGAAGCTAGTCTTCCAGTTTGTGGCAGCTTGCATCTGGAAGAAATCCTGTTCTGTTCGGGATTGTAGGTGGCCGAGGCCAGGTGCCCGGCAGAGGGAGTTGGGCACAAATGATGGCCTCTTTCCAGGGGTTAGTAAAGTCAGATGCCTAGGTGCCTGATGTCAGTTTGTAGGAGGCCTTTGGCCCTCCAAGGGAAGCTAGTCTTCCAGTTTGTGGCAGCTTGCATCTGGAAGAAATGCTGTTCTGCTCGGGATTGTAGGTGGCCGAGGCCACGTGCCTGGCAGAGGGAGTTGGGCACAAATGATGGCCTGTTTCCAGGGGTAAGTAAAGTCAGCTGCCCAGGTGCCTGATGTCAGTTTGTAGGAGGCCTTTGGCCCTCCATGGGATGCCAGGCTTCCAGCTTGTGGCTGCTTGCATCTGGAAGTAATCCTGTTCCGTTCGGGATTGTAGGTGTCCGAGGCCAGGTGCCCGGCAGAAAGAGTTGGGCACAAAGGATGGCCTGTTTCCAGGGGTAAGTAAAGTCAGCTGCCCAGGTGCCTGATGTCAGTTTGTAGGAGGCCTTTGGCCCTCCAAGAGAAGACAGTCTTCCAGTTTGTGGCAGCTTGCATCGCGAAGAAATCCTGTTCCATTCGGGATTGTAGGTGGCCGAGGCCTGGTGCCCGGCAGAGGGAGTTGGGCACAAAGATGGCCTGTTTCCAGGGGTAAGTAAAGTCAGCTGCCCAGGTGCCTGATGTCAGTTTTTAGGAGGCCTTTGGCCCTCCAAGGGAAGCAAGTTTTCCAGTTTGTGGCAGCTTGCATCTGGAAGAAATCCTGTTCCGTTCGGGATTGTAGGTGGCCGAGGCCAGGTGCCCTGCTGCAGGAGTTGAGAACAAAGGATGGCCTGTTTCCAGGGGTAAGTAAAGTCACCTGCCCAGGTGCCTGATGTCAGTTTGTCGCAGGCCTTTGGCCCTCCATGGGAAGCCAGGCTTCCAGCTTGTGGCAGCTTGCATCTGGAAGAAATCCTGTTCCGTTCGGCATTGTAGGTGGACGAGGCCAGGTGCCCGGCAGAGGAAATTGGTCACAAAGGATGGCCTGTTTCCAGGGGTAAGTAAAGTCAGCTGCCCAGGTGCCTGATGTCAGTTTGTAAGAGGCCTTTGGCCCTCCAAGGGAAGCCAGGCTTCCAGCTTGTGGCAGCTTGCATCTGGAAGAAATCCTGTTCCGTTTGGGATTGTAGGTGGCCGAGGCCTGCTGCCCGGCAGAGGGAGTTGGGCACAAATGATGGCCTGTTTCCAGGGCTAAGTAAGGTCAGCTGCCCAGGTGCCTGATGTCAGTTTGTAGGAGGCCTTTGGCCCTGCAAGGGAAGCTAGTCTTCCAGTTTGTGGCAGCTTGCATCTGGAAGAAATCCTGTTCCGTTCGGGATTGTAGGTGGCCGAGGCCAGGTGCCCGGCAGAGGGAGTTGGGAACAAAGGATGGCCTGTTTTCAGGGGTAAGTAAAGTTAGCTGCCCAGGTGCCTGATGTCAGTTTGTAGGAGGCCTTTGGCCCTCCAAGGGAAGCTAGTCTTCCAGTTTGTGGCAGCTTGCATCTTGAAGAAATGCTGTTCTTCTCATGATTGTAGGTGGCCGAGGCCAGGTGCCCGGCAGAGGGAGTTGGGCACAAATGATGGCCTGTTTCCAGGGGTAAGTAAAGTCAGCTGCCCAGGTGCCTGGTGTCAGTTTTTAAGAGGCCTTTGGCCCTCCAAGGGAAGCTAGTCCTCCAGTTTGTGGCAGCTTGCATCTTGAAGAAATGCTGTTCTGCTCGGGATTGTAGGTGGCCGAGGCCTGGTGCCTGGCAGAGATAGTTGGGCACAAATGATGGACTGTTTCCAGGGGTAAGTAAAGTCAGCTGCCCAGGTGCCTGATGTCAGTTTGTAGCAGGCCTTTGGCCCTCCATGGGAAGCCAGGCTTCCAGCTTGTGGCAGCTTGCATCTGGAAGAAATCCTGTTCCGTTCTGGATTGTAGGTGACCGAGGCCAGGTGCCCTGCTGCAGGAGTTGGGAACAAAGGATGGCCTGTTTCCAGGGGTAAGTAAAGTTAGCTGCCCAGGTGCCTGGTGTCAGTTTGAAGGAGGCCTTTGGCCCTCCAAGGGAAGCTAGTCTTCCAGTTTGTGGCAGCTTGCATCTTGAAGAAATGCTGTTCTGCTCGGGATTGTAGGTGGCCGAGGCCTGGTGCCTGGCAGAGATAGATGGGCACAAATGATGGACTGTTTCCAGGGGTAAGTAAAGTCAGCTGCCCAGGTGCCTGATGTCAGTTTGCAGCAGGCCTTTGGCCCTCCATGGGAAGCCAGGCTTCCAGCTTGTGGCAGCTTGCATCTGGAAGAAATCCTGTTCCGTTCTGGATTGTAGGTGACCGAGGCCAGGTGCCCGGCAGAGGAAATTGGGCACAAATGATGGCCTGTTTCCAGGGGTAAGTAAAGTCAGCTGCCCAGGTGCCTGATGTCAGTTTGTAGGAGGCCTTTGGCCCTCCATGGGAAGCCAGGCATCCAGCTTGTGGCAGCTTGCATCTGGAAGAAATCCTGTTCCGTTTGGGATTGTAGGTGGCCGAGGCCTGGTGCCCGGCACAGGGAGTTGGGCACAAATGATGGCCTGTTTCCAGGGTTAGTAAAGTCAGCTGCCCAGGTGCCTGATGTCAGTTTGTAGGAGGACTTTGGCCCTTCAAGGGAAACTAGTCTTCCAGTTTGTGGCAGCTTGCATCTGGAAGAAATCCTGTTCCATTCGCGATTGTAGGTGGCCGAGGCCAGGTGCCCGGCAGAGGGAGTTGGGCACAAATGATGGCCTGTTTCCAGGGGTAAGTAAAGTCAGCTGCCCAGGTGCCTGATGTCAGTTTGTAGGAGGCCTTTGACCCTCCAAGAGCAGCCAGGCTTCCAGCTTGTGGCAGCTTGCATCTTGAAGAAATCCTGTTCCGTTTGGGATTGAAGGTGTCCGGAACCGGGTGCCCTGTCGAGGGAGTAGGGAACAAAGGATGGCCTGTTTTCAGGGGTAAGTAAAGTCAGCTGCCCAGGTGTCTGATGTCAGTTTGTAGGAGGCCTTTGGCCCTCCAAGGGAAGCTAGTCTTCCAGTTTGTGGCAGCTTGCATCTTGAAGAAATCCTGTTCCGTTTGGGATTGTAGGTGGCCGAGACCTGGTGCCCTGCTGCAGGAGTTGGGAACAAAGGATGGCCTGTTTCCAGGAGTAAGTAAAGTCAGCTGCCCAGGTGCCTGATGTCAGTTTGTAGCAGGCCTTTGGCCCTCCATGGGAAGCCAGGCTTCCAGCTTGTGGCAGCTTGCATCTGGAAGAAATCCTGTTCCGTTCGGCATTGTAGGTGGCCGAGGCCAGGTGCCTGGCAGAGGAAATTGGGCACAAAGGATGGCCTGTTTCCAGGGGTAAGTAAAGTCAGCTGCCCAGGTGCCTGATGTCAGTTTGTAGGAGGCCTTTGACCCTCCAAGAGAAGCCAGGCTTCCAGCTTGTGGCAGCTTGCATCTGGAAGAAGTCCTGTTCCGTTTGGGATCATAGGTGGCCGAGGCCTGGTGTCCGGCTAAGGGAGTTGGGAACAAAGGATGGCCTGTTTCCAGGGTTAAGTAAAGTTAGCTGCCCAGGTGCTTGGTGTCAGTTTGTAGGAGGCCTTTGGCCATCCAAGGGAAGCTAGTCTTCCAGTTTGTGGCTGCTTGCATCTGGAAGAAATCCTGTTCTATTTGGGAATGTAGGTGGCCGAGGCCTGCTGCCCGGCAGAGGGAGTTGGGCACAAAGGATGGCCTGTTTCCAGAGGTAAGTAAAGTCAGCTGCCCAGGTGCCTGATGTCAGTTTGTAGGAGGCCTTTGGCCCTCCAAGGGAAGCCAGGCTACCAGCTTGTGGCAGCTTGAATCTGGAAGAAATCCTGTTCCGTTCGGAATTGAAGGTGTCCGGAACCGGGTGCCCTGTCGAGGGAGTAGGGAACAAATGATGGCCTGTTTCCAGGGGTAAGTAAAGTCAGCTGCCCAGGTGCCTGATGTCAGTTTGTAGGAGGCCTTTGGCCCTCCAAGGGAAGCTAGTCTTCCAGTTTGTGGCAGCTTGCATCTTGAAGAAATCCTGTTCCGTTTGGGATTGTAGGTGGCCGAGACCTGGTGCCCTGCTGCAGGAGTTGGGAACAAAGGATGGCCTGTTTCCAGGGGTAAGTAAAGTCAGCTGCCCAGGTGCCTGATGTCAGTTTGTAGGAGGCCTTTGGCCCTCCATGGGAAGCCAGGCTTCCAGCTTGTGGCAGCTTGCATCTGGAAGAAATCCTGTTCCGTTTGGGATCGTAGGTGATCGAGGCCTGGTGCCCGGCTGTGGGAGTTGGGCACAAATGAGAACCTGTTTCCAGGGGTAAGTAAAGTCAGCTGCACAGGTGCCTGATGTCAGTTTGTAGCAGGCCTTTGGCTCTCCAAGTGATGCTAGTCTTCCTGTTCAATGCAGCTTCCATCTGGAAAAAATCCTATTCCGTTCAAGATTGTAGGTTCCCGAAGCCGGGTGCCGGGTAGAGGGAGTTGGGCACAAAGGATGGCCTGTTTCCAGGGGTAAGTAAAGTCAGCTGCCCAGGTGCCTGATGTCAGTTTGTAGGAGGCCTTTGGCCCTCCATGGGAAGCCAGGCTTCCAGCTTGTGGCAGCTTGCATCTTGAAGAAATCCTGTTCCGTTCGGGATTGTAGGTGGCCGAGGCCTGGTGCCCAGCAGAGGGAGTTGGGCACAAATGATGGCCTGTTTCCAGGGCTAAGTAAAGTCAGCTGCCCAGGTGCCTGATGTCAGTTTGTAGGAGGCCTTTGGCCCTCCAAGGGAAGCTAGTCTTCCAGTTTGTGGCAGCTTGCATCTTGAAGAAATGCTGTTCTGCTCATGATTGTAGGTGGCCGAGGCCAGGTGCCCGGCAGAGGGAGTTGGGCACAAATGATGGCCTGTTTCCAGGGGTAAGTAAAGTCAGCTGCCCAGGTGCCTGATGTCAGTTTGTAGGAGGCCTTTGACCCTCCAAGAGCAGCCAGGCTTCCAGTTTGTGGCAGCTTGCATCTGGAAGAAATCCTGTTCCGTTCGGGATTGTAGGTGGCCGAGGCCAGGTGCCCAGCAGAGGGAGTTGGGCACAAATGATGGCCTGTTTCCAGGGGTAAGTAAGGTCAGCTGCCCAGGTGCCTGATGTCAGTTTTTAGGAGGCCTTTGGCCCTCCATGGGAAGCCAGGCATCCAGCTTGTGGCAGCTTGCATCTGGAAGAAATCCTGTTCCGTTTGGGATTGTAGGTGGCCGAGGCCTGGTGCCCGGCACAGGGAGTTGGGCACAAATGATGGCCTGTTTCCAGGGGTAAGTAAAGTCAGCTGCCCAGGTGCCTGATGTCAGTTTGTAGGAGGACTTTGGCCCTTCAAGGGAAACTAGTCTTCCAGTTTGTGGCAGCTTGCATCTGGAAGAAATCCTGTTCCATTCGGGATTGTAGGTGGCCGAGGCCAGGTGCCCGGCAGAGGGAGTTGGGCACAAATGATGGCCTGTTTCCAGGGGTAAGTAAAGTCAGTTGCCCAGGTGCCTGATGTCAGTTTGTAGGAGGCCTTTGACCCTCCAAGAGCAGCCAGGCTTCCAGCTTGTGGCAGCTTGCATCTGGAAGAAATCCTGTTCCGTTTGGGATCGTAGGTGGCCGAGGCCTGGTGTCCGGCTAAGGGAGTTGGGAACAAAGGATGGCCAGTTTCCAGGGTTAAGTAAAGTTAGCTGCCCAGGTGCTTGGTGTCAGTTTGTAGGAGGCCTTTGGCCATCCAAGGGAAGCTAGTCTTCCAGTTTGTGGCTGCTTGCATCTGGAAGAAATCCTGTTCTATTTGGGAATGTAGGTGGCCGAGGCCTGCTGCCCGGCAGAGGGAGTTGGGCACAAATGATGGCCTGTTTCCAGAGGTAAGTAAAGTCAGCTGCCCAGGTGCCTCATGTCAGTTTGTAGGAGGCCTTTGGCCCTCCAAGGGAAGCCAGGCTACCAGCTTGTGGCAGCTTGAATCTGGAAGAAATCCTGTTCCGTTCGGAATTGAAGGTGTCCGGAACCGGGTGCCCTGTCGAGGGAGTAGGGAACAAAGGATGGCCTGTTTCCAGGGGTAAGTAAAGTCAGCTGCCCAGGTGTCTGATGTCAGTTTGTAGGAGGCCTTTGGCCCTCCAAGGGAAGCTAGTCTTCCAGTTTGTGGCAGCTTGCATCTGGAAGAAATGCTGTTCTGCTAGGGATTGTAGGTGGCCGAGGCCACGTGCCTGGCAGAGGGAGTTGGGCACAAATAATGGCCTGTTTCCAGGGGTAAGTAAAGTCAGCTGCCCAGGTGCCTGATGTCAGTTTGTAGGAGGCCTTTGGCCCTCCATGGGATGCCAGGCTTCCAGCTTGTGGCTGCTTGCATCTGGAAGTAATCCTGTTCCGTTCGGGATTGTAGGTGTCCGTAGCCAGGTGCCTGGCAGAGGGAGTTGGGCACAAATGATGGCCTGTTTCCAGGGGTAAGTAAAGTCAGCTGCCCAGGTGCCTGATGTCAGTTTGTAGGAGGCCTTTGGCCCTCCAAGAGAAGACAGTCTTCCAGTTTGTGGCAGCTTGCATCTGGAAGAAATCCTGTTCCATTCGGGATTGTAGGTGGCCGAGGCCTGGTGCCCGGCAGAGGGAGTTGGGCACAAAGATGGCCTGTTTCCAGGGGTAAGTAAAGTCAGCTGCCCAGGTGCCTGATGTCAGTTTTTAGGAGGCCTTTGGCCCTCCAAGGGAAGCAAGTTTTCCAGTTTGTGGCAGCTTGCATCTGGAAGAAATCCTGTTCCGTTCGGGATTGTAGGTGTCCGAGGCCAGGTGCCCGGAAGAGGGAGTTTGGCACAAATGATGGCCTGTTTCCAGGGGTAAGTAAAGTCAGCTGCCCAGGTGTCTGATGTCAGTTTGTAGCAGGCCTTTGGCCCTCCATGGGAAGCCTGGCTTCCAGCTTGTGGCAGCTTGCATCTGGAAGAAATGCTGATCCGTTCGGGATTGTAGGTGGCCGAGGCCAGGTGCCCTGCTGCAGGAGTTGGGAACAAAGGATGGCCTGTTTCCAAAGGTAAGAAAAGTTAGCTGCCCAGGTGCCTGGTGTCAGTTTGAAGGAGGCCTTTGGCCCTCTAAGGGAAGCTAGTCTTCCAGTTTGTGGCAGCTTGCATCTTGAAGAAATGCTGTTCTGCTCGGGATTGTAGGTGGCCGAGGCCTGGTGCCTGGCAGAGATAGTTGGGCACAAATGATGGACTGTTTCCAGGGGTAAGTAAAGTCAGCTGCCCAGGTGCCTGATGTCAGTTTGTAGCAGGGCTTTGGCCCTCCATGGGAAGCCAGGCTTCCAGCTGGTGGCAGCTTGCATCTGGAAGAAATCCTGTTCCGTTCTGGATTGTAGGTGGCCGAGGCCAGGTGCCCGGCAGAGGAAATTGGGCACAAAGGATGGCCTGTTTCCAGGGGTAAGTAAAGTCAGCTGCCCAGGTGCCTGATGTCAGTTTGTAAGAGGCCTTTGGCCCTCCAAGAGAAGCCAGGCTTCCAGCTTGTGGCAGCTTGCATCTGGAAGAAATCCTGTTCCGTTTGGGATTGTAGGTGGCCGAGGCCTGCTGCCCGGCAGAGGGAGTTGGGCACAAATGATGGCCTGTTTCCAGGGCTAAGTAAGGTCAGCTGCCCAGGTGCCTGATGTCAGTTTGTAGGAGGCCTTTGGCCCTGCAAGGGAAGCTAGTCTTTCAGTTTGTGGCAGCTTGCATCTGGAAGAAATCCTGTTCCGTTCGGGATTGTAGGTGGCCGAGGCCAGGTGCCCGGCAGAGGGAGTTGGGAACAAAGGATGGCCTGTTTCCAGGGGTAAGTAAAGTTAGCTGCCCAGGTGCCTGATGTCAGTTTGTAGGAGGCCTTTGGCCCTCCAAGGGAAGCTAGTCTTCCAGTTTGTGGCAGCTTGCATCTTGAAGAAATGCGGTTCTGCTCATGATTGTAGGTGGCCGAGGCCAGGTGCCCGGCAGAGGGAGTTGGGCACAAATGATGGCCTGTTTCCAGGGGTAAGTAAAGTCAGCTGCCCAGGTGCCTGATGTCAGTTTGTAGGAGGCCTTTGACCCTCCAAGAGCAGCCAGGCTTCCAGTTTGTGGCAGCTTGCATCTGGAAGAAATCCTGTTCCGTTCAGGATTGTAGGTGGCCGAGGCCAGGTGCCCAGCAGAGGGAGTTGGGCACAAATGATGGCCTGTTTCCAGGGGTAAGTAAAGTCAGCTGCCCAGGTGCCTGATGTCAGTTTGTAGGAGGCCTTTGGCCCTCCATGGGAAGCCAGGCATCCAGCTTGTGGCAGCTTGCATCTGGAAGAAATCCTGTTCCGTTTGGGATTGTAGGTGACCGAGGCCTGGTGCCCGGCACAGGGAGTTGGGCACAAATGATGGCCTGTTTCCAGGGGTAAGTAAAGTCAGCTGCCCAGGTGCCTGATGTCAGTTTGTAGGAGGACTTTGGCCCTTCAAGGGAAACTAGTCTTCCAGTTTTTGGCAGCTTGCATCTGGAAGAAATCCTGTTCCATTCGGGATTGTAGGTGGCCGAGGCCAGGTGCCCGGCAGAGGGAGTTGGGCACAAATGATGGCCTGTTTCCAGGGGTAAGTAAAGTCAGCTGCCCAGGTGCCTGATGTCAGTTTGTAGGAGGCCTTTGACCCTCCAAGAGCAGCCAGACTTCCAGCTTGTGGCAGCTTGCATCTGGAAGAAATCCTTTTCCGTTTGGGATCGTAGGTGGCCGAGGCCTGGTGTCCGGCTAAGGGAGTTGGGAACAAAGGATGGCCTGTTTCCAGGGTTAAGTAAAGTTAGCTGCCCAGGTGCTTGGTGTCAGTTTGTAAGAGGCCTTTGGCCATCCAAGGGAAGCTAGTCTTCCAGTTTGTGGCTGCTTGCATCTGGAAGAAATCCTGTTCTATTTGGGAATGTAGGTGGCCGAGGCCTGCTGCCCGGCAGAGGGAGTTGGGCACAAAGGATGGCCTGTTTCCAGAGGTAAGTAAAGTCAGCTGCCCAGGTGCCTGATGTCAGTTTGTAGGAGGCCTTTGGCCCTCCAAGGGAAGCCAGGCTTCCAGCTTGTGGCAGCTTGAATCTGGAAGAAATCCTGTTCCGTTCGGAATTGAAGGTGTCCGGAACCGGGTGCCCTGTCGAGGGAGTAGGGAACAAAGGATGGCCTGTTTCCAGGGGTAAGTAAAGTCAGCTGCCCAGGTGTCTGATGTAAGTTTGTAGGAGGCCTTTGGCCCTCCATGGGAAGCCAGGCTTCCAGCTTGTGGCAGCTTGCATCTGGAAGAAATCCTGTTCCGTTTGGGATCGTAGGTGATCGAGGCCTGGTGCCCGGCTGTGGGAGTTGGGCACAAATGAGAACCTGTTTCCAGGGGTAAGTAAAGTCAGCTGCACAGGTGCCTGATGTCAGTTTGTAGGAGGCCTTTGGCCATCCAAGGGAAGCTAGTCTTCCAGTTTGTGGCTGCTTGCATCTGGAAGAAATCCTGTCCATTCGGGATTATAGGTGGCCGAGGCCTGGTGCCCGGCAGACGGAGTTGGGCACAAAGGATGGCCTGTTTCCAGGGGTAAGTAAAGTCAGCTGCCCAGGTGCCTGATGTCAGTTTGCAGGTGGCTATTGTTCCTCCATGGGATGCAAGGCTTCCAGCTTGTGGCTGCTTGCATCTGGAAGTACTCCGGTTCCGTTCGGGATTGTAGTTGTCCGAGGCCAGGTGCCCGGCAGAAAGAGTTGGGTACAAAGGATGGCCTGTTTCCAGGGGTAAGTACAGTCAGCTGCCCAGGTGCCTGATGTCAGTTTGTAGGAGGCCTTTGGCCCTCCATGGGAAGCCAGGCTTCCAGCTTGTGGCAGCTTGCATCTGGAAGAAATCCTGTTCCGTTCGGCATTGTAGGTGTCCGGAGCCGGGTGGCCTGCTGAGGGAGTTGGGCACAAAGGATGGCCTGTTTCCAGGGGTAAGTAAAGTCAGCTGCCCAGGTGCCTGATGTCAGTTTGTAGGAGGCCTTTGGCCCTCCAAGGGAAGCTAGTCTTCCAGTTTGTGGCAGCTTGCATCTGGAAGAAATCCTGTTCTGTTCGGGATTGTAGGTGGCCGAGGCCAGGTGCCCGGCAGAGGGAGTTGGGCACAAATGATGTCCTGTTTCCAGGGGTAAGTAAAGTCAGCTGCCTAGGTGTCTGATGTCAGTTTGTAGGAGGCCTTTGGCCCTCCAAGGGAAGCTAGTCTTCCAGTTTGTGGCAGCTTGCATCTGGAAGAAATGCTGTTCTGCTAGGGATTGTAGGTGGCCGAGGCCACGTGCCTGGCAGAGGGAGTTGGGCACAAATAATGGCCTGTTTCCAGGGGTAAGTAAAGTCAGCTGCCCAGGTGCCTGATGTCAGTTTGTAGGAGGCCTTTGGCCCTCCATGGGATGCCAGGCTTCCAGCTTGTGGCTGCTTGCATCTGGAAGTAATCCTGTTCCGTTCGGGATTGTAGGTGTCCGAGGCCAGGTGCCTGGCAGAGGGAGTTGGGCACAAATGATGGCCTGTTTCCAGGGGTAAGTAAAGTCAGCTGCCCAGGTGCCTGATGTCAGTTTGTAGGAGGCCTTTGGCCCTCCAAGAGAAGACAGTCTTCCAGTTTGTGGCAGCTTGCATCTGGAAGAAATCCTGTTCCATTCGGGATTGTAGGTGGCCGAGGCCTGGTGCCCGGCAGAGGGAGTTGGGCACAAAGATGGCCTGTTTCCAGGGGTAAGTAAAGTCAGCTGCCCAGGTGCCTGATGTCAGTTTTTAGGAGGCCTTTGGCCCTCCAAGGGAAGCAAGTTTTCCAGTTTGTGGCAGCTTGCATCTGGAAGAAATCCTGTTCCGTTCGGGATTGTAGGTGTCCGAGGCCAGGTGCCCGGAAGAGGGAGTTTGGCACAAATGATGGCCTGTTTCCAGGGGTAAGTAAAGTCAGCTGCCCAGGTGTCTGATGTCAGTTTGTAGCAGGCCTTTGGCCCTCCATGGGAAGCCTGGCTTCCAGCTTGTGGCAGCTTGCATCTGGAAGAAATGCTGATCCGTTCGGGATTGTAGGTGGCCGAGGCCAGGTGCCCTGCTGCAGGAGTTGGGAACAAAGGATGGCCTGTTTCCAAAGGTAAGAAAAGTTAGCTGCCCAGGTGCCTGGTGTCAGTTTGAAGGAGGCCTTTGGCCCTCTAAGGGAAGCTAGTCTTCCAGTTTGTGGCAGCTTGCATCTTGAAGAAATGCTGTTCTGCTCGGGATTGTAGGTGGCCGAGGCCTGGTGCCTGGCAGAGATAGTTGGGCACAAATGATGGCCTGTTTCCAGGGGTAAGTAAAGTCAGCTGCCCAGGTGCCTGATGTCAGTTTGTAGGAGGCCTTTGACCCTCCAAGAGCAGCCAGACTTCCAGCTTGTGGCAGCTTGCATCTGGAAGAAATCCTTTTCCGTTTGGGATCGTAGGTGGCCGAGGCCTGGTGTCCGGCTAAGGGAGTTGGGAACAAAGGATGGCCTGTTTCCAGGGTTAAGTAAATTTAGCTGCCCAGGTGCTTGGTGTCAGTGTGTAAGAGGCCTTTGGCCATCCAAGGGAAGCTAGTCTTCCAGTTTGTGGCTGCTTGCATCTGGAAGAAATCCTGTTCTATTTGGGAATGTAGGTGGCCGAGGCCTGCTGCCCGGCAGAGGGAGTTGGGCACAAAGGATGGCCTGTTTCCAGAGGTAAGTAAAGTCAGCTGCCCAGGTGCCTGATGTCAGTTTGTAGGAGGCCTTTGGCCCTCCAAGGGAAGCCAGGCTTCCAGCTTGTGGCAGCTTGAATCTGGAAGAAATCCTGTTCCGTTCGGAATTGAAGGTGTCCGGAACCGGGTGCCCTGTCGAGGGAGTAGGGAACAAAGGATGGCCTGTTTCCAGGGGTAAGTAAAGTCAGCTGCCCAGGTGTCTGATGTAAGTTTGTAGGAGGCCTTTGGCCCTCCATGGGAAGCCAGGCTTCCAGCTTGTGGCAGCTTGCATCTGGAAGAAATCCTGTTCCGTTTGGGATCGTAGGTGATCGAGGCCTGGTGCCCGGCTGTGGGAGTTGGGCACAAATGAGAACCTGTTTCCAGGGGTAAGTAAAGTCAGCTGCACAGGTGCCTGATGTCAGTTTGTAGCAGGCCTTTGGCTCTCCAAGTGATGCTAGTCTTCCTGTTCAATGCAGCTTCCATCTGGAAAAAATCCTATTCCGTTCAAGATTGTAGGTTCCCGAAGCCGGGTGCCCGGCAGAGGGAGTTGGGCACAAAGGATGGCCCGTTTCCAGGGGTAAGTAAAGTCAGCTGCCCAGGTGCCTGATGTCAGTTTGTAGGAGGCCTTTGGCCCTCCATGGGAAGCCAGGCTTCCAGCTTGTGGCAGCTTGCATCTTGAAGAAATCCTGTTCCGTTTGGGATTGTAGGTGGCCGAGGCCTGGAGCCCAGCAGAGGGAGTTGGGCACAAATGATGGCCTGTTTCCAGGGCTAAGTAAAGTCAGCTGCCCAGGTGCCTGATGTCAGTTTGTAGGAGGCCTTTGGCCCTTCAAGGGAAACTAGTCTTCCAGTTTGTGGCAGCTTGCATCTGGAAGAAATCGTGTTCCATTTGGGATTGTAGGTGGCCGAGGCCAGGTGCCCGGCAGAGGGAGTTGGGCACAAATGATGGCCTGTTTCCAGGGGTAAGTAAAGTCAGCTGCCCAGGTGCCTGATGTCAGTTTGTAGGAGGCCTTTGGCCCTCCAAGGGAAGCCAGTCTTCCAGTTTGTGGCAGCTTGCATCTGGAATTAATCCTGTTCCATTCGGGATTAGAGGTGGCCGAGGCCTGGTGCCCGGCAGAGGGAATTGGGCACAAAGATGGCCTGTTTCCAGGGGTAAGTAAAGTCAGCTGCCCAGGTGCCTGATGTCAGTTTGTAGGAGGCCTTTGGCCCTCCAAGGGAAGCTAGTCTTCCAGTTTGTGGCAGCTTGCATCTTGAAGAAATGCTGTTCTGCTCGGGATTGTAGGTGGCCGAGGCCAGGTGCCTGGCAGAGGGAGTTGGGCACAAAGGATGGCCTGTTTCCAGGGGTAAGTAAAGTCAGCTGCCCAGGTGCCTGATGTCAGTTTGTAGAAGGCCTTTGGCCCTCCATGGGAAGCCAGGCTTCCAGCTTGTGGCAGCTTGCATCAGAAAGAAATCCTGTTCCGTTCGGGATTGTAGGTGGCCGAGGCCAGGTGCCCGGCAGAGGAAATTGGGGACAAAGGACGGCCTGTTTCCACGGGTAAGTAAAGTCAGCTGCCCAGGTGCCTGATGTCACTTTGTAGGAGGTTTTTGGCCCTCCAAGGGAAGCCAGGCTTCCAGCTTGTGGCAGCTTGCTTCTTGAAGAAATCCTGTTCCGTTTGGGATTGTAGGTGGCCGAGGCCTGCTGCCCGGCAGAGGGAGTTGGGCACAAATGATGGCCTGTTTCCAGGGGTAAATAAAGTCAGCTGCCCAGGTGCCTGATGTCAGTTTGTAGGAGGCCTTTGGCCCTCCAAGGGAAGCCAGGCTTCCAGCTTGTGGCAGCTTGCATCTGGAAGAAATCCTGTCCATTCGGGATTATAGGTGGCCGAGGCCTGGTGCCCGGCAGACGGAGTTGGGCACAAAGGATGGCCTGTTTCCAGGGGTAAGTAAAGTCAGCTGCCCAGGTGCCTGATGTCAGTTTGCAGGTGGTTATTGTTCCTCCATGGGATGCCAGGCTTCCAGCTTGTGGCTGCTTGCATCTGGAAGTAATCCGGTTCCGTTCGGGATTGTAGTTGTCCGAGGCCAGGTGCCCGGCAGAAAGATTTGGGTACAAAGGATGGCCTGTTTCCAGGGGTAAGTACAGTCAGCTGCCCAGGTGCCTGATGTCAGTTTGTAGGAGGCCTTTGGCCCTCCATGGGAAGCCAGGCTTCCAGCTTGTGGCAGCTTGCATCTGGAAGAAATCCTGTTCCGTTCGGCATTGTAGGTGTCCGGAGCCGGGTGGCCTGCTGAGGGAGTTGGGCACAAAGGATGGCCTGTTTCCAGGGGTAAGTAAAGTCAGCTGCCCAGGTGCCTGATGTCAGTTTGTAGGAGGCCTTTGGCCCTCCAAGGGAAGCTAGTCTTCCAGTTTGTGGCAGCTTGCATCTGGAAGAAATCCTGTTCTGTTCGGGATTGTAGGTGGCCGAGGCCAGGTGCCCGGCAGAGGGAGTTGGGCACAAATGATGTCCTGTTTCCAGGGGTAAGTAAAGTCAGCTGCCTAGGTGTCTGATGTCAGTTTGTAGGAGGCCATTGGCCCTCCAAGGGAAGCTAGTCTTCCAGTTTGTGGCAGCTTGCATCTGGAAGAAATGCTGTTCTGCTAGGGATTGTAGGTGGCCGAGGCCACGTGCCTGGCAGAGGGAGTTGGGCACAAATAATGGCCTGTTTCCAGGGGTAAGTAAAGTCAGCTGCCCAGGTGCCTGATGTCAGTTTGTAGGAGGCCTTTGGCCCTCCATGGGATGCCAGGCTTCCAGCTTGTGGCTGCTTGCATCTGGAAGTAATCCTGTTCCGTTCGGGATTGTAGGTGTCCGAGGCCAGGTGCCTGGCAGAGGGAGTTGGGCACAAATGATGGCCTGTTTCCAGGGGTAAGTAAAGTCAGCTGCCCAGGTGCCTGATGTCAGTTTGTAGGAGGCCTTTGGCCCTCCAAGAGAAGACAGTCTTCCAGTTTGTGGCAGCTTGCATCTGGAAGAAATCCTGTTCCATTCGGGATTGTAGGTGGCCGAGGCCTGGTGCCCGGCAGAGGGAGTTGGGCACAAAGATGGCCTGTTTCCAGGGGTAAGTAAAGTCAGCTGCCCAGGTGCCTGATGTCAGTTTTTAGGAGGCCTTTGGCCCTCCAAGGGAAGCAAGTTTTCCAGTTTGTGGCAGCTTGCATCTGGAAGAAATCCTGTTCCGTTCGGGATTGTAGGTGTCCGAGGCCAGGTGCCCGGAAGAGGGAGTTTGGCACAAATGATGGCCTGTTTCCAGGGGTAAGTAAAGTCAGCTGCCCAGGTGTCTGATGTCAGTTTGTAGCAGGCCTTTGGCCCTCCATGGGAAGCCTGGCTTCCAGCTTGTGGCAGCTTGCATCTGGAAGAAATGCTGATCCGTTCGGGATTGTAGGTGGCCGAGGCCAGGTGCCCTGCTGCAGGAGTTGGGAACAAAGGATGGCCTGTTTCCAAAGGTAAGAAAAGTTAGCTGCCCAGGTGCCTGGTGTCAGTTTGAAGGAGGCCTTTGGCCCTCTAAGGGAAGCTAGTCTTCCAGTTTGTGGCAGCTTGCATCTTGAAGAAATGCTGTTCTGCTCGGGATTGTAGGTGGCCGAGGCCTGGTGCCTGGCAGAGATAGTTGGGCACAAATGATGGACTGTTTCCAGGGGTAAGTAAAGTCAGCTGCCCAGGTGCCTGATGTCAGTTTGTAGCAGGGCTTTGGCCCTCCATGGGAAGCCAGGCTTCCAGCTGGTGGCAGCTTGCATCTGGAAGAAATCCTGTTCCGTTCTGGATTGTAGGTGGCCGAGGCCAGGTGCCCGGCAGAGGAAATTGGGCACAAAGGATGGCCTGTTTCCAGGGGTAAGTAAAGTCAGCTGCCCAGGTGCCTGATGTCAGTTTGTAAGAGGCCTTTGGCCCTCCAAGAGAAGCCAGGCTTCCAGCTTGTGGCAGCTTGCATCTGGAAGAAATCCTGTTCCGTTTGGGATTGTAGGTGGCCGAGGCCTGCTGCCCGGCAGAGGGAGTTGGGCACAAATGATGGCCTGTTTCCAGGGCTAAGTAAGGTCAGCTGCCCAGGTGCCTGATGTCAGTTTGTAGGAGGCCTTTGGCCCTGCAAGGGAAGCTAGTCTTTCAGTTTGTGGCAGCTTGCATCTGGAAGAAATCCTGTTCCGTTCGGGATTGTAGGTGGCCGAGGCCAGGTGCCCGGCAGAGGGAGTTGGGAACAAAGGATGGCCTGTTTCCAGGGGTAAGTAAAGTTAGCTGCCCAGGTGCCTGATGTCAGTTTGTAGGAGGCCTTTGGCCCTCCAAGGGAAGCTAGTCTTCCAGTTTGTGGCAGCTTGCATCTTGAAGAAATGCGGTTCTGCTCATGATTGTAGGTGGCCGAGGCCAGGTGCCCGGCAGAGGGAGTTGGGCACAAATGATGGCCTGTTTCCAGGGGTAAGTAAAGTCAGCTGCCCAGGTGCCTGATGTCAGTTTGTAGGAGGCCTTTGACCCTCCAAGAGCAGCCAGGCTTCCAGTTTGTGGCAGCTTGCATCTGGAAGAAATCCTGTTCCGTTCAGGATTGTAGGTGGCCGAGGCCAGGTGCCCAGCAGAGGGAGTTGGGCACAAATGATGGCCTGTTTCCAGGGGTAAGTAAAGTCAGCTGCCCAGGTGCCTGATGTCAGTTTGTAGGAGGCCTTTGGCCCTCCATGGGAAGCCAGGCATCCAGCTTGTGGCAGCTTGCATCTGGAAGAAATCCTGTTCCGTTTGGGATTGTAGGTGACCGAGGCCTGGTGCCCGGCACAGGGAGTTGGGCACAAATGATGGCCTGTTTCCAGGGGTAAGTAAAGTCAGCTGCCCAGGTGCCTGATGTCAGTTTGTAGGAGGACTTTGGCCCTTCAAGGGAAACTAGTCTTCCAGTTTTTGGCAGCTTGCATCTGGAAGAAATCCTGTTCCATTCGGGATTGTAGGTGGCCGAGGCCAGGTGCCCGGCAGAGGGAGTTGGGCACAAATGATGGCCTGTTTCCAGGGGTAAGTAAAGTCAGCTGCCCAGGTGCCTGATGTCAGTTTGTAGGAGGCCTTTGACCCTCCAAGAGCAGCCAGACTTCCAGCTTGTGGCAGCTTGCATCTGGAAGAAATCCTTTTCCGTTTGGGATCGTAGGTGGCCGAGGCCTGGTGTCCGGCTAAGGGAGTTGGGAACAAAGGATGGCCTGTTTCCAGGGTTAAGTAAAGTTAGCTGCCCAGGTGCTTGGTGTCAGTTTGTAAGAGGCCTTTGGCCATCCAAGGGAAGCTAGTCTTCCAGTTTGTGGCTGCTTGCATCTGGAAGAAATCCTGTTCTATTTGGGAATGTAGGTGGCCGAGGCCTGCTGCCCGGCAGAGGGAGTTGGGCACAAAGGATGGCCTGTTTCCAGAGGTAAGTAAAGTCAGCTGCCCAGGTGCCTGATGTCAGTTTGTAGGAGGCCTTTGGCCCTCCAAGGGAAGCCAGGCTTCCAGCTTGTGGCAGCTTGAATCTGGAAGAAATCCTGTTCCGTTCGGAATTGAAGGTGTCCGGAACCGGGTGCCCTGTCGAGGGAGTAGGGAACAAAGGATGGCCTGTTTCCAGGGGTAAGTAAAGTCAGCTGCCCAGGTGTCTGATGTAAGTTTGTAGGAGGCCTTTGGCCCTCCATGGGAAGCCAGGCTTCCAGCTTGTGGCAGCTTGCATCTGGAAGAAATCCTGTTCCGTTTGGGATCGTAGGTGATCGAGGCCTGGTGCCCGGCTGTGGGAGTTGGGCACAAATGAGAACCTGTTTCCAGGGGTAAGTAAAGTCAGCTGCACAGGTGCCTGATGTCAGTTTGTAGGAGGCCTTTGGCCATCCAAGGGAAGCTAGTCTTCCAGTTTGTGGCTGCTTGCATCTGGAAGAAATCCTGTCCATTCGGGATTATAGGTGGCCGAGGCCTGGTGCCCGGCAGACGGAGTTGGGCACAAAGGATGGCCTGTTTCCAGGGGTAAGTAAAGTCAGCTGCCCAGGTGCCTGATGTCAGTTTGCAGGTGGCTATTGTTCCTCCATGGGATGCAAGGCTTCCAGCTTGTGGCTGCTTGCATCTGGAAGTAATCCGGTTCCGTTCGGGATTGTAGTTGTCCGAGGCCAGGTGCCCGGCAGAAAGAGTTGGGTACAAAGGATGGCCTGTTTCCAGGGGTAAGTACAGTCAGCTGCCCAGGTGCCTGATGTCAGTTTGTAGGAGGCCTTTGGCCCTCCATGGGAAGCCAGGCTTCCAGCTTGTGGCAGCTTGCATCTGGAAGAAATCCTGTTCCGTTCGGCATTGTAGGTGTCCGGAGCCGGGTGGCCTGCTGAGGGAGTTGGGCACAAAGGATGGCCTGTTTCCAGGGGTAAGTAAAGTCAGCTGCCCAGGTGCCTGATGTCAGTTTGTAGGAGGCCTTTGGCCCTCCAAGGGAAGCTAGTCTTCCAGTTTGTGGCAGCTTGCATCTGGAAGAAATCCTGTTCTGTTCGGGATTGTAGGTGGCCGAGGCCAGGTGCCCGGCAGAGGGAGTTGGGCACAAATGATGTCCTGTTTCCAGGGGTAAGTAAAGTCAGCTGCCTAGGTGTCTGATGTCAGTTTGTAGGAGGCCTTTGGCCCTCCAAGGGAAGCTAGTCTTCCAGTTTGTGGCAGCTTGCATCTGGAAGAAATGCTGTTCTGCTAGGGATTGTAGGTGGCCGAGGCCACGTGCCTGGCAGAGGGAGTTGGGCACAAATAATGGCCTGTTTCCAGGGGTAAGTAAAGTCAGCTGCCCAGGTGCCTGATGTCAGTTTGTAGGAGGCCTTTGGCCCTCCATGGGATGCCAGGCTTCCAGCTTGTGGCTGCTTGCATCTGGAAGTAATCCTGTTCCGTTCGGGATTGTAGGTGTCCGAGGCCAGGTGCCTGGCAGAGGGAGTTGGGCACAAATGATGGCCTGTTTCCAGGGGTAAGTAAAGTCAGCTGCCCAGGTGCCTGATGTCAGTTTGTAGGAGGCCTTTGGCCCTCCAAGAGAAGACAGTCTTCCAGTTTGTGGCAGCTTGCATCTGGAAGAAATCCTGTTCCATTCGGGATTGTAGGTGGCCGAGGCCTGGTGCCCGGCAGAGGGAGTTGGGCACAAAGATGGCCTGTTTCCAGGGGTAAGTAAAGTCAGCTGCCCAGGTGCCTGATGTCAGTTTTTAGGAGGCCTTTGGCCCTCCAAGGGAAGCAAGTTTTCCAGTTTGTGGCAGCTTGCATCTGGAAGAAATCCTGTTCCGTTCGGGATTGTAGGTGTCCGAGGCCAGGTGCCCGGAAGAGGGAGTTTGGCACAAATGATGGCCTGTTTCCAGGGGTAAGTAAAGTCAGCTGCCCAGGTGTCTGATGTCAGTTTGTAGCAGGCCTTTGGCCCTCCATGGGAAGCCTGGCTTCCAGCTTGTGGCAGCTTGCATCTGGAAGAAATGCTGATCCGTTCGGGATTGTAGGTGGCCGAGGCCAGGTGCCCTGCTGCAGGAGTTGGGAACAAAGGATGGCCTGTTTCCAAAGGTAAGAAAAGTTAGCTGCCCAGGTGCCTGGTGTCAGTTTGAAGGAGGCCTTTGGCCCTCTAAGGGAAGCTAGTCTTCCAGTTTGTGGCAGCTTGCATCTTGAAGAAATGCTGTTCTGCTCGGGATTGTAGGTGGCCGAGGCCTGGTGCCTGGCAGAGATAGTTGGGCACAAATGATGGCCTGTTTCCAGGGGTAAGTAAAGTCAGCTGCCCAGGTGCCTGATGTCAGTTTGTAGGAGGCCTTTGACCCTCCAAGAGCAGCCAGACTTCCAGCTTGTGGCAGCTTGCATCTGGAAGAAATCCTTTTCCGTTTGGGATCGTAGGTGGCCGAGGCCTGGTGTCCGGCTAAGGGAGTTGGGAACAAAGGATGGCCTGTTTCCAGGGTTAAGTAAATTTAGCTGCCCAGGTGCTTGGTGTCAGTGTGTAAGAGGCCTTTGGCCATCCAAGGGAAGCTAGTCTTCCAGTTTGTGGCTGCTTGCATCTGGAAGAAATCCTGTTCTATTTGGGAATGTAGGTGGCCGAGGCCTGCTGCCCGGCAGAGGGAGTTGGGCACAAAGGATGGCCTGTTTCCAGAGGTAAGTAAAGTCAGCTGCCCAGGTGCCTGATGTCAGTTTGTAGGAGGCCTTTGGCCCTCCAAGGGAAGCCAGGCTTCCAGCTTGTGGCAGCTTGAATCTGGAAGAAATCCTGTTCCGTTCGGAATTGAAGGTGTCCGGAACCGGGTGCCCTGTCGAGGGAGTAGGGAACAAAGGATGGCCTGTTTCCAGGGGTAAGTAAAGTCAGCTGCCCAGGTGTCTGATGTAAGTTTGTAGGAGGCCTTTGGCCCTCCATGGGAAGCCAGGCTTCCAGCTTGTGGCAGCTTGCATCTGGAAGAAATCCTGTTCCGTTTGGGATCGTAGGTGATCGAGGCCTGGTGCCCGGCTGTGGGAGTTGGGCACAAATGAGAACCTGTTTCCAGGGGTAAGTAAAGTCAGCTGCACAGGTGCCTGATGTCAGTTTGTAGCAGGCCTTTGGCTCTCCAAGTGATGCTAGTCTTCCTGTTCAATGCAGCTTCCATCTGGAAAAAATCCTATTCCGTTCAAGATTGTAGGTTCCCGAAGCCGGGTGCCCGGCAGAGGGAGTTGGGCACAAAGGATGGCCCGTTTCCAGGGGTAAGTAAAGTCAGCTGCCCAGGTGCCTGATGTCAGTTTGTAGGAGGCCTTTGGCCCTCCATGGGAAGCCAGGCTTCCAGCTTGTGGCAGCTTGCATCTTGAAGAAATCCTGTTCCGTTTGGGATTGTAGGTGGCCGAGGCCTGGAGCCCAGCAGAGGGAGTTGGGCACAAATGATGGCCTGTTTCCAGGGCTAAGTAAAGTCAGCTGCCCAGGTGCCTGATGTCAGTTTGTAGGAGGCCTTTGGCCCTTCAAGGGAAACTAGTCTTCCAGTTTGTGGCAGCTTGCATCTGGAAGAAATCGTGTTCCATTTGGGATTGTAGGTGGCCGAGGCCAGGTGCCCGGCAGAGGGAGTTGGGCACAAATGATGGCCTGTTTCCAGGGGTAAGTAAAGTCAGCTGCCCAGGTGCCTGATGTCAGTTTGTAGGAGGCCTTTGGCCCTCCAAGGGAAGCCAGTCTTCCAGTTTGTGGCAGCTTGCATCTGGAATTAATCCTGTTCCATTCGGGATTAGAGGTGGCCGAGGCCTGGTGCCCGGCAGAGGGAATTGGGCACAAAGATGGCCTGTTTCCAGGGGTAAGTAAAGTCAGCTGCCCAGGTGCCTGATGTCAGTTTGTAGGAGGCCTTTGGCCCTCCAAGGGAAGCTAGTCTTCCAGTTTGTGGCAGCTTGCATCTTGAAGAAATGCTGTTCTGCTCGGGATTGTAGGTGGCCGAGGCCAGGTGCCTGGCAGAGGGAGTTGGGCACAAAGGATGGCCTGTTTCCAGGGGTAAGTAAAGTCAGCTGCCCAGGTGCCTGATGTCAGTTTGTAGAAGGCCTTTGGCCCTCCATGGGAAGCCAGGCTTCCAGCTTGTGGCAGCTTGCATCAGAAAGAAATCCTGTTCCGTTCGGGATTGTAGGTGGCCGAGGCCAGGTGCCCGGCAGAGGAAATTGGGGACAAAGGACGGCCTGTTTCCACGGGTAAGTAAAGTCAGCTGCCCAGGTGCCTGATGTCACTTTGTAGGAGGTTTTTGGCCCTCCAAGGGAAGCCAGGCTTCCAGCTTATGGCAGCTTGCTTCTTGAAGAAATCCTGTTCCGTTTGGGATTGTAGGTGGCCGAGGCCTGCTGCCCGGCAGAGGGAGTTGGGCACAAATGATGGCCTGTTTCCAGGGGTAAATAAAGTCAGCTGCCCAGGTGCCTGATGTCAGTTTGTAGGAGGCCTTTGGCCCTCCAAGGGAAGCCAGGCTTCCAGCTTGTGGCAGCTTGCATCTGGAAGAAATCCTGTCCATTCGGGATTATAGGTGGCCGAGGCCTGGTGCCCGGCAGACGGAGTTGGGCACAAAGGATGGCCTGTTTCCAGGGGTAAGTAAAGTCAGCTGCCCAGGTGCCTGATGTCAGTTTGCAGGTGGTTATTGTTCCTCCATGGGATGCCAGGCTTCCAGCTTGTGGCTGCTTGCATCTGGAAGTAATCCGGTTCCGTTCGGGATTGTAGTTGTCCGAGGCCAGGTGCCCGGCAGAAAGATTTGGGTACAAAGGATGGCCTGTTTCCAGGGGTAAGTACAGTCAGCTGCCCAGGTGCCTGATGTCAGTTTGTAGGAGGCCTTTGGCCCTCCATGGGAAGCCAGGCTTCCAGCTTGTGGCAGCTTGCATCTGGAAGAAATCCTGTTCCGTTCGGCATTGTAGGTGTCCGGAGCCGGGTGGCCTGCTGAGGGAGTTGGGCACAAAGGATGGCCTGTTTCCAGGGGTAAGTAAAGTCAGCTGCCCAGGTGCCTGATGTCAGTTTGTAGGAGGCCTTTGGCCCTCCAAGGGAAGCTAGTCTTCCAGTTTGTGGCAGCTTGCATCTGGAAGAAATCCTGTTCTGTTCGGGATTGTAGGTGGCCGAGGCCAGGTGCCCGGCAGAGGGAGTTGGGCACAAATGATGTCCTGTTTCCAGGGGTAAGTAAAGTCAGCTGCCTAGGTGTCTGATGTCAGTTTGTAGGAGGCCATTGGCCCTCCAAGGGAAGCTAGTCTTCCAGTTTGTGGCAGCTTGCATCTGGAAGAAATGCTGTTCTGCTAGGGATTGTAGGTGGCCGAGGCCACGTGCCTGGCAGAGGGAGTTGGGCACAAATAATGGCCTGTTTCCAGGGGTAAGTAAAGTCAGCTGCCCAGGTGCCTGATGTCAGTTTGTAGGAGGCCTTTGGCCCTCCATGGGATGCCAGGCTTCCAGCTTGTGGCTGCTTGCATCTGGAAGTAATCCTGTTCCGTTCGGGATTGTAGGTGTCCGAGGCCAGGTGCCTGGCAGAGGGAGTTGGGCACAAATGATGGCCTGTTTCCAGGGGTAAGTAAAGTCAGCTGCCCAGGTGCCTGATGTCAGTTTGTAGGAGGCCTTTGGCCCTCCAAGAGAAGACAGTCTTCCAGTTTGTGGCAGCTTGCATCTGGAAGAAATCCTGTTCCATTCGGGATTGTAGGTGGCCGAGGCCTGGTGCCCGGCAGAGGGAGTTGGGCACAAAGATGGCCTGTTTCCAGGGGTAAGTAAAGTCAGCTGCCCAGGTGCCTGATGTCAGTTTTTAGGAGGCCTTTGGCCCTCCAAGGGAAGCAAGTTTTCCAGTTTGTGGCAGCTTGCATCTGGAAGAAATCCTGTTCCGTTCGGGATTGTAGGTGTCCGAGGCCAGGTGCCCGGAAGAGGGAGTTTGGCACAAATGATGGCCTGTTTCCAGGGGTAAGTAAAGTCAGCTGCCCAGGTGTCTGATGTCAGTTTGTAGCAGGCCTTTGGCCCTCCATGGGAAGCCTGGCTTCCAGCTTGTGGCAGCTTGCATCTGGAAGAAATGCTGATCCGTTCGGGATTGTAGGTGGCCGAGGCCAGGTGCCCTGCTGCAGGAGTTGGGAACAAAGGATGGCCTGTTTCCAAAGGTAAGAAAAGTTAGCTGCCCAGGTGCCTGGTGTCAGTTTGAAGGAGGCCTTTGGCCCTCTAAGGGAAGCTAGTCTTCCAGTTTGTGGCAGCTTGCATCTTGAAGAAATGCTGTTCTGCTCGGGATTGTAGGTGGCCGAGGCCTGGTGCCTGGCAGAGATAGTTGGGCACAAATGATGGACTGTTTCCAGGGGTAAGTAAAGTCAGCTGCCCAGGTGCCTGATGTCAGTTTGTAGCAGGGCTTTGGCCCTCCATGGGAAGCCAGGCTTCCAGCTGGTGGCAGCTTGCATCTGGAAGAAATCCTGTTCCGTTCGGCATTGTAGGTGGCCGAGGCCAGGTGCCCAACAGAGGAAATTGGGCACAAAGGATGGCCTGTTTCCAGGGGTAAGTAAAGTCAGCTGCCCAGGTGCCTGATGTCAGTTTGTAAGAGGCCTTTGGCCCTCCAAGGGAAGCCAGGCTTCCAGCTTGTGGCAGCTTGCATCTGGAAGAAATCCTGTTCCGTTTGGGATTGTAGGTGGCCGAGGCCTGCTGCCCGGCAGAGGGAGTTGGGCACAAATGATGGCCTGTTTCCAGGGGTAAGTAAGGTCAGCTGCCCAGGTGCCTGATGTCAGTTTGTAGGAGGCCTTTGGCCCTGCAAGGGAAGCTAGTCTTCCAGTTTGTGGCAGCTTGCATCTGGAAGAAATCCTGTTCCGTTCGGGATTGTAGGTGGCCGAGGCCAGGTGCCCGGCAGAGGGAGTTGGGAACAAAGGATGGCCTGTTTCCAGGGGGAAGTAAAGTTAGCTGCCCAGGTGCCTGATGTCAGTTTGTAGGAGGCCTTTGGCACTCCAAGGGAAGCTAGTCTTCCAGTTTGTGGCAGCTTGCATCTTGAAGAAATGCTGTTCGGCTCATGATTGTAGGTGGCCGAGGCCAGGTGCCCAGCAGAGGGAGTTGGGCACAAATGATGGCCTGTTTCCAGGGCTAAGTAAAGTCAGCTGCCCAGGTGCCTGATGTCAGTTTGTAGGAGGCCTTTGACCCTCCAAGAGCAGCCAGGCTTCCAGTTTGTGGCAGCTTGCATCTGGAAGAAATCCTGTTCCGTTCGGGATTGTAGGTGGCCGAGGCCAGGTGCCCGGCAGAGGGAGTTGGGCACAAATGATGGCCTGTTTTCCAGGGGTAAGTAAAGTCAGCTGCCCAGGTGCCTGATGTCAGTTTGTAGGAGGCCTTTGGCCCTCCATGGGAAGCCAGGCATCCAGCTTGTGGCAGCTTGCATCTGGAAGAAATCCTGTTCCGTTTGGGATTGTAGGTGACCGAGGCCTGGTGCCCGGCACAGGGAGTTGGGCACAAATGATGGCCTGTTTCCAGGGGTAAGTAAAGTCAGCTGCCCAGGTGCCTGATGTCAGTTTGTAGGAGGCCTTTGGCCCTCCAAGGGAAACTAGTCTTCCAGTTTGTGGCAGCTTGCATCTGGAAGAAATCCTGTTCCATTCGGGATTGTAGGTGGCCGAGGCCAGGTGCCCGGCAGAGGGAGTTGGGCACAAATGATGGCCTGTTTCCAGGGGTAAGTAAAGTCAGCTGCCCAGGTTGCCTGATGTCAGTTTGTAGGAGGCCTTTGACCCTCCAAGAGCAGCCAGACATCCAGCTTGTGGATGCTTGCATCTGGAAGAAATCCTTTTCCGTTTGGGATCGTAGGTGGCCGAGGCCTGGTGTCTGGCTAAGGGAGTTGGGAACAAAGGATGGCCTGTTTCCAGGGTTAAGTAAAGTTAGCTGCCCAGGTGCTTGGTGTCAGTTTGTAAGAGGCCTTTGGCCATCCAAGGGAAGCTAGTCTTCCAGTTTGTGGCTGCTTGCATCTGGAAGAAATCCTGTTCTATTTGGGAATGTAGGTGGCCGAGGCCTGCTGCCCGCAGAGGGAGTTGGGCACAAAGGATGGCCTGTTTCCAGAGGTAAGTAAAGTCAGCTGCCCAGGTGCCTGATGTCAGTTTGTAGGAGGCCTTTGGCCCTCCAAGGGAAGCCAGGCTTCCAGCTTGTGGCAGCTTGAATCTGGAAGAAATCCTGTTCCGTTCGGAATTGAAGGTGTCCGGAACCGGGTGCCCTTTCGAGGGAGTAGGGAACAAAGGATGGCCTGTTTCCAGGGTAAGTAAAGTCAGCTGCCCAGGGTGTCTGATGTCAGTTTGTAGGAGGCCTTTGGCCCTCCAAGGGAAGCTAGTCTTCAGTTTGTGGCAGCTTGCATCTTGAAGAAATCCTGTTTCGTTTGGGATTGTAGGTGGCCGAGACCTGGTGCCCTGCTGCAGGGAGTTGGGAACAAAGGATGGCCTGTTTCCAGGGGTAAGTAAAGGTCAGCTGCCCAGGTGCCTGATGTCAGTTTGTAGGAGGCCTTTGGCCCTCCATGGGAAGCAGGCTTCCAGCTTGTGGCAGCTTGCATCTGGAAGAAATCCTTTTCCGTTTGGGATCGTAGGTGACTGAGGCCTGGTGCCCGGCTGTGGGAGTTGGGCACAAATGAGAACCTGTTTCCAGGGGTAAGTAAAGTCAGCTGCACAGGTGCCTGATGTCAGTTTGTAGCAGGCCTTTGGCTCTCCAAGTGATGCTAGTCTTCCTGTTCAATGCAGCTTCCATCTGGAAAAAATCCTATTCCGTTCAAGATTGTAGGTTCCCGAAGCCGGGTGCCCCGGCAGAGGGAGTTGGGCACAAAGGATGGCCTGTTTCCAGGGGTAAGTAAGTCAGCTGCCCAGGTGCCTGATGTCAGTTTGTAGGAGGCCTTTGGCCCTCCATGGGAAGCCAGGCTTCCAGCTTGTGGCAGCTTGCATCTGGAATTAATCCTGTTCCATTCGGGATTAGAGGTGGCCGAGGCCTGGTGCCCGGCAGAGGGAATTGGGCACAAAGATGGCCTGTTTCCAGGGGTAAGTAAAGTCAGCTGCCCAGGTGCCTGATGTCAGTTTGTAGGAGGCCTTTAGCCCTGCAAGGGAAGCTAGTCTTCCAGTTTGTGGCAGCTTGCATCTGGAAGAAATCCTGTTCCGTTCGGGATTGTAGGTGGCCGAGGCCAGGTGCCCGGCAGAGGGAGTTGGGCACAAAGGATGGCCTGTTTCCAGAGGTAAGTAAAGTCAGCTGCCCAGGTGTCTGATGTCAGTTTGTAGCAGGCCATTGGCCCTCCATGGGAAGCCTGGCTTCCAGCTTATGGCAGCTTGCATCTGGAAGAAATGCTGATCCGTTCGGGATTGTAGGTGGCCGAGGCCAGGTGCCCGGCAGAGCGAGTTGGGAACAAAGGATGGCCTGTTTCCAGGGTAAGTAAAGTTAGCTGCCCAGGTGCCTGGTGTCAGTTTGTAGGAGGCCTTTGGCCCTCCAAGTGAAGCTAGTCTTCCAGTTTGTGGCAGCTTGCATCTTGAAGAAATGCTGTTCTGCTCGGGATTGTAGGTGGCCGAGGCCAGGTGCCTGGCAGAGGGAGTTGGGCACAAAGGATGGCCTGTTTCCAGGGGTAAGTAAAGTCAGCTGCCCAGGTGCCTGATGTCAGTTTGTAGAAGGCCTTTGGCCCTCCATGGGAAGTCAGGCTTCCAGCTTGTGGCAGCTTGCATCTGGAAGAAATCCTGTTCCGTTCGGGATTGTAGGTGGCCGAGGCCAGGTGCCCGGCAGAGGAAATTGGGGCACAATGGATGGCCTGTTTCCACGGGTAAGTAAAGTCAGCTGCCCAGGTGCCTGATGTCAGTTTGTAGGAGGTTTTTGGCCCTCCAAGGGAAGCCAGGCTTCCAGCTTGTGGCATCTTGCTTCTTGAAGAAATCCTGTTCCGTTTGGGATTGTAGGTGGCCGAGGCCAGGTGCCCGGCAGAGGGAGTTGGGCACAAATGATGGCCTGTTTCCAGGGTAAGTAAAGTCAGCTGCCCAGGTGCCTGATGTCAGTTTGTAGGAGGCCTTTGACCCTCCAAGAGCAGCCAGACTTCCAGCTTGTGGCAGCTTGCATCTGGAAGAAATCCTTTTCCGTTTGGGATCGTAGGTGGCCGAGGCCTGGTGTCCGGCTAAGGGAGTTGGGAACAAAGGATGGCCTGTTTCCAGGGTTAAGTAAAGTTAGCTGCCCAGGTGCTTGGTGTCAGTTTGTAAGAGGCCTTTGGCCATCCAAGGGAAGCTAGTCTTCCAGTTTGTGGCTGCTTGCATCTGGAAGAAATCCTGTTCTATTTGGGAATGTAGGTGGCCGAGACCTGCTGCCCGGCAGAGGGAGTTGGGCACAAAGGATGGCCTGTTTCCAGAGGTAAGTAAAGTCAGCTGCCCAGGTGCCTGATGTCAGTTTGTAGGAGGCCTTTGGCCCTCCAAGGGAAGCCAGGCTTCCAGCTTGTGGCAGCTTGAATCTGGAAGAAATCCTGTTCCGTTCGGAATTGAAGGTGTCCGGAACCGGGTGCCCTGTCGAGGGAGTAGGGAACAAAGGATGGCCTGTTTCCAGGGGTAAGTAAAGTCAGCTGCCCAGGTGTCTGATGTAAGTTTGTAGGAGGCTTTGGCCCTCCATGGGAAGCCAGGCTTCCAGCTTGTGGCAGCTTGCATCTGGAAGAAATCCTGTTCCGTTTGGGATCGTAGGTGATCGAGGGCCTGGTGCCCGGCTGTGGGAGTTGGGCACAAATGAGAACCTGTTTCCAGGGGTAAGTAAAGTCAGCTGCACAGGTGCCTGATGTCAGTTTTGTAGGAGGCCTTTGGCCATCCAAGGGAAGCTAGTCTTCCAGTTTGTGGCTGCTTGCATCTGGAAGAAATCCTGTCCATTCGGGATTATAGGTGGCCGAGGCCTGGTGCCCGGCAGACGGAGTTGGGCACAAAGGATGGCCTGTTTCCAGGGGTAAGTAAAGTCAGCTGCCCAGGTGCCTGATGTCAGTTTGCAGGTGGCTATTGTTCCTCCATGGGATGCAAGGCTTCCAGCTTGTGGCTGCTTGCATCTGGAAGTAATCCGGTTCCGTTCGGGATTGTAGTTGTCCGAGGCCAGGTGCCCGGCAGAAAGAGTTGGGTACAAAGGATGGCCTGTTTCCAGGGGTAAGTACAGTCAGCTGCCCAGGTGCCTGATGTCAGTTTGTAGGAGGCCTTTGGCCCTCCATGGGAAGCCAGGCTTCCAGCTTGTGGCAGCTTGCATCTGGAAGAAATCCTGTTCCGTTCGGCATTGTAGGTGTCCGGAGCCGGGTGGCCTGCTGAGGGAGTTGGGCACAAAGGATGGCCTGTTTCCAGGGGTAAAGTAAAAGTCAGCTGCCCAGGTGCCTGATGTCAGTTTGTAGGAGGCCTTTGGCCCTCCAAGGGAAGCTAGTCTTCCAGTTTGTGGCAGCTTGCAATCTGGAAGAAATCCTGTTCTGTTCGGGATTGTAGGTGGCCGAGGCCAGGTGCCCGGCAGAGGGAGTTGGGCACAAATGATGTCCTGTTTCCAGGGGTAAGTAAAGTCAGCTGCCTAGGTGTCTGATGTCAGTTTGTAGGAGGCCTTTGGCCCTCCAAGGGAAGCTAGTCTTCCAGTTTGTGGCAGCTTGCATCTGGAAGAAATGCTGTTCTGCTAGGGATTGTAGGTGGCCGAGGCCACGTGCCTGGCAGAGGGAGTTGGGCACAAATAATGGCCTGTTTCCAGGGGTAAGTAAAGTCAGCTGCCCAGGTGCCTGATGTCAGTTTGTAGGAGGCCTTTGGCCCTCCATGGGATGCCAGGCTTCCAGCTTGTGGCTGCTTGCATCTGGAAGTAATCCTGTTCCGTTCGGGATTGTAGGTGTCCGAGGCCAGGTGCCTGGCAGAGGGAGTTGGGCACAAATGATGGCCTGTTTCCAGGGGTAAGTAAAGTCAGCTGCCCAGGTGCCTGATGTCAGTTTGTAGGAGGCCTTTGGCCCTCCAAGAGAAGACAGTCTTCCAGTTTGTGGCAGCTTGCATCTGGAAGAAATCCTGTTCCATTCGGGATTGTAGGTGGCCGAGGCCTGGTGCCCGGCAGAGGGAGTTGGGCACAAATGATGGCCTGTTTCCAGGGGAAAGTAAAGTCAGCTGCCCAGGTGCCTGATGTCAGTTTTTAGGAGCCTTTGGCCCTCCAAGGGAAGCAAGTTTTCCAGTTTGTGGCAGCTTGCATCTGGAAGAAATCCTGTTCCGTTCGGGGATTGTAGGTGTCCGAGGCCAGGGTGCCCGGAAGAGGGAGTTTGGCACAATGATGGCCTGTTTCCAGGGGTAAGTAAAGTCAGCTGCCCAGGAGTTTGTAGCAGGCCTTTGGCCCTCCATGGGAAGCCTGGCTTCCAGCTTGTGGCAGCTTGCATCTGGAGAAATGCTGATCCGTTCGGGATTGTAGGTGGCCGAGGCCAGGTGCCCTTGCTGCAGGAGTTGGGAACAAAGGATGGCCTGTTTCCAAAGGTAAGAAAAGTTAGCTGCCCAGGTGCCTGGTGTCAGTTTGAAGGAGGCCTTTGGCCCTCTAAGGGAAGCTAGTCTTCCAGTTTGTGGCAGCTTGCATCTTGAAGAAATGCTGTTCTGCTCGGGATTGTAGGTGGCCGAGGCCTGGTGCCTGGCAGAGATAGTTGGGCACAAATGATGGCCTGTTTCCAGGGTAAGTAAAGTCAGCTGCCCAGGTGCCTGATGTCAGTTTGTAGGAGGCCTTTGACCCTCCAAGAGCAGCCAGACTTCCAGCTTGTGGCAGCTTGCATCTGGAAGAAATCCTTTTCCGTTTGGGATCGTAGGTGGCCGAGGCCTGGTGTCCGGCTAAGGGAGTTGGGAACAAAGGATGGCCTGTTTCCAGGGTTAAGTAAATTTAGCTGCCCAGGTGCTTGGTGTCAGTGTGTAAGAGGCCTTTGGCCATCCAAGGGAAGCTAGTCTTCCAGTTTGTGGCTGCTTGCATCTGGAAGAAATCCTGTTCTATTTGGGAATGT